>NC_052050.1:138432888-138590164 GCF_903992535.2 Arvicola amphibius | reverse complement strand
AGACGAGAGAGAGAGAGAGAGAGAGAGAGAGAGAGAGAGAGAGAGAGAGAGAGAGAGAGAGAGGACTAAGACCAGCTGAAGGGGCGATGGGGGGAGATTGGACAGAGCTTGTTTCTTAAAGGGGCAGGGTACCCAGGTAACAGGCATAATTATAATAATATAACACATGAATCCCAGAAACAGCTTTGAAACACGTCTGACAATAAAATAAGCTGCTGGTCTCATATCTACTTTGTTTTCAGCTCTTTATGATCTTTTGATCATTTCTGAATCTTTCAGGGGGTCTCTGGCAGCTTAGGGAAGCCCCCATTATTGCTTACCGTCAATACTTTGCTTTCACAGAACTGAAGTATGGAATGTGTCTTAATATCACTGGTTGATCAATGAAGTTGTGAATTTTTTTAGCATTTTATTTTAATTTTTTTAATGTGTATGGGTGTTTTGCATCCATGTACATCTATGTGCACCATGTGTATGCAGTACCCACAGAGGCCAGAAGAGGGTGTCACATCCTCTGGAACTAGTGGTCATGAGCCACCATGTGGGAGCTGGGAATCAAACCTGAGTCCTCTTCATGGGTAACAAGTGCTCTTAACGCTCTTAACCAGAGCCATCTCTCCAGCCCCCTTTGTAAGATTTTAATGTTAATCTCTAGGTTTTCTCTTGGTACTCTGGGGAGCTATACTCAAGACTCACAAAGCCTTAGTGGTTTCTCAGCCTTTGTGATTGCTGTGCCTCCAAGATACAACAAAAGGACACACCACGCTTGCAAGTCGAATGTGTCCCATTTTACTCGTGAATGGCTCACGGCTTCAGCTGTCAACTTGACCCAAACCTGGAGCTGGCTGAGAAGAGAGACCCTCAGCTGAAGAAATGCCTCAATCAGACTGGCCTTGGGCCTGTCTGTGGGGTGCTTTCTTGATTACTAATGATGTAGGGGTGCCTAGCCCACTGTGGGCAGTGCCATCCCCGGGTAGGTGGCCTGGATTGTACAAAAGTGCTGGCGGAGCAGCATCAGGAGAGAAAGCCAGAAGACAATGTTCCTCCTGGGCTGAGTCTTAGTTTCTGCCCCAGGTTCTCTCCTTGAGCCCCTGCTCTGGCTTTCCTAGATGATGGACTAGAAGGTGAAATTAATCCTTTCCTCTCAAATTGGTTTTAGTCTTGGAGTTTTATCGCTGTGACAGAAAGCAAATTAAGACAAAAATTAGTACCAGATAGCAGGGGTCTTGCTGGGAAGAGCCTGACCATGTTGTTTTTCCCAGGGAGGATTGTAGAAGTGTTTGGAACTCTGGGGGCTTAAAAATCCATTGAGTGCTTGTTGCTTAATGGGCTGTTGTGGGAGCTGAGAAGGTAAGAAAGACCAAACTCAAGGCAGTGGAGGCCTGGCTTCTAAAGCCAGAGGGAAGCAAAGACCCTCATCCAGGCTGTTCATACACTGTTCATACAGAACTACGAATCTGTGGAACTGAAACGTTTTGTATATTAAACCATTTCTCTTATTATTTATTTTTATATTTATACATTGGTGTTTCACCTGCATATATATATCTGTGTGAAGGTGTCAGATCCCCATGGAACTGGAGTTACAGACAGTCACAAGCTGCCGTGTGGGTGCTAGAAATTGAACCCAGGTCCCCTGGAAGAACAGCCAGTGCTCTTATTCACTGAGCCAGCTTTCCAGCCCTGCCATCTCTTTTCTTAAAAAACAAGAAAAAAATTACTATGTGGAATTCTATGGCTAGATAGATGGCCCAGGAGTTAAGAGCATTTGCTGCATAGTCGTGAGGATGGGAGTTTGTAGCCCAGTTTCCAGGTAATAAACTGTGTGTCCCACCCATAACTGTGGCCCCAACTCTGAGAGGCAGAGACAGGAAGATCTCTGGGGTCCAGGCTCAGGGAGAGACCCTGCCTCCAAGGATGAGCGAAGACTGATAGCGGAAGGTGCTCAGGGCCCTTTTCAGGCCTCTGTGTCCCCTCCCCCTGCATACGCACTCACAGATGGCTACTCGTACATAAATAAGTACACCTTTGTTTTTGTTATTTTTTTCAAGACAGCATTTCTCTGATAGCCCTGGCTGTCCTGGAACTAGATCTGTAGACCAGGCTGGACTTGAACACAGAGATCCCCTGTTTCTGCCTCAAGTGCTGGGGGTAAAGGCATGTGTCTCTACCATCTGTCATAAGTAAACCTTAAAAAAATAAAACAAGCTGGGTGATGATGGCAACACACCTTTAATCCCAATACTCGGGAGGCAGAGACAGGTGGATCTCTGTGAGTTCAAGGTCAGCCTGGTCTACAGAGGGAGTCCCATGACATGCTCCAAAGCTGCAGAGAAACCCTGTCTCAAAAACCAAAACCAAAATAAACAAAAACCAAACCAAAACCAAAAAACCCTGATACATAATACATAAAAGAATTATTTTCAGTGGGCTCAGCAGTTAAGAGCACCGGCTGCTCTCCCAATGGATCCTGTTCAGTGCCCCAACCCACATTGTGGCTCACACCCGGGAATGTCCTCTTGTGGCCTTGGAGGGTGCTGTGCACATGTGGTGCACAGACATACATGCATGCAAAACACCCAGACACATAAAATTGTAAGTTTTTCATATGTTTCTTAGCTTCAACTAAAAAAAAAATTCTTTTAACTTTCAACCAAGTAATTTCGAATCATTTTTGCCTTTCAACTTTCTAGCTTTACAAGATAGCTTCATGAGGCTGAGAAAGTTACTTGCCTTTTGAGGATTTTAGCATTTGTATGTGTTGTTATTTGTGGATAACAGCTCACCTCCCTTAGAGGGCTCCTATGAGGAGAGGCTAGCTAATATTGACAGATGAAGCTGAGGAAACACTCCCAAGGACAGCTTGATTGTGATGAGCCTGGTAAATTGACGAAGAGGAAAAAACACTCTTGTTGGTGTTTTGTGGTAAGATATTTGCTGTTTCAAGCACTTCAGTTTAAAATCCCGCATCATGTAGCGCAACCATCATTGCGATTATTTCTGAAATGTTTCATCATTTCCAACAAAATTTTGTACGCATTAAGCAATAACTTCCTATTCTCGCATGCCTCCACCCTTTGCAGTCTCAACTCTACTTTCTGTTTCTGTGAACTCAACCTCATACAAGGGAAATCATGCAGGCGTTGTTCTCCCCTATTTGGTTCATTTTAAGCAGAATGTAACCGAGCCGTGTTCATGTTGTAAGATGTGCCTGACCTTTATTCCCTCTCAAGAAACAATTATCCAAAAGAAAAAAAAAAGAAAAAAAAGAAAAAAAGAAATAATTATCCATATATAGAGAGATATAATTCCATATATATATTCCATAAAATATGAAAATACATACACACATATAATTTTGGTCTGTTCAACTGTTGACAGACACTCTCACTTTTTGGCTATTGTGAATAATGAGGTTCAGTTATTTGTTTGGGTTTCTGTTTCCAATCATGCTAGGCATATACCAGTGTGTGTTATGAACAAAATGCTTTGTCCTACTTAAAGTCCATATGCTGAAATCCTCTCCTGTAATGTGATGGTTTTGAATACAGAGTCTTATCAGGCAGTGGTGGCACACACCTCTAATCCCAGCACTTGGATGGCAGAGGCAGATGGATCTCTGAGTTCGAGGCCAGCTTGGCCTACAGACTGAGTTAAAGACAGCTGAGGATACACAGGGCAACCCTGTCTCTAAATAAGTAAGTAAGTAAGTAAGTAAATAAATAAATAAATAAGAGTCTTGGGGCTGAAGAGATGGCTCAGCGGATGAGCATCTGGGGAGCCAATGCCTTCTTCTGACCTTCATGGTCATCAGAGACACAAGTGGCACCCAGACACATATGCAGGCCAAACACTCATACACACAAACTAAAAATAAATAAATAAATAGTCTTTGGGAGGTGATTATGATTATCTGAGGGATAATTAATGGATGATGTCTTTTCTAGTTGCCAGAGACCTGGCTGGCATCTTCTTTGCCATGTAAGGACATAGTACGAAATGGGCTCTGAAAAGGAAGCCGCCTTTAATCCACACCAGATCAGCTGGCACTTTGGTGGTGCTTCCAAACCCTCTGGCTGCGAGAAGTGTGTTTAAGCCTTCGAGATTATAGTATTTTATGACACGTTAGCAGAGTGGAGTTGCTAGATAAGATAATTTCATGTCTAACTTCCTGAGGCATTGCCAGACTGTTTTACCATGGTGGCTTTATTAGTTTTCATTCCTATCAGCAATATACAAACATTCCAGCTTCTATGCATCGTAACCAAGAGTTGTTATCATCTCTTGCCTGAATGACGCAATGCTATTAGGGCTGAAATTACTTCTCACTGAGGTTTAGGCTTACACTTCCCCAATGACTCATGGTGATAATTACATTTATTTTGTGTGTGTGCGTGTGCACACAAATGCCACACAATGTGTGGATGTCTGGCTCCTGTCAGTTGTCCTCTCCTTCCACCATGTGGGTCCCAAGGATTGAACTCAGGCTGTCGGGTCTGTTCACAAGTTTCTGTTCCCGCTCAGCCGTCTCTCCAGACTCAAGTCAAAATCCCTCTGTCTCTGTCTCTTTGAAACAAGATGCTATGTAGCTCAGGTTAGTCTGAAATTTGCATGTAGCCCAGGCTGGCCTCAAATTTGGAATCCTTTTTCCTCGCCCTTCTGAATGGTAAGATTATAGGTATGTGCCAGCAAACCCAGTTCTACACTGAGCTACACTTTCTATTTGCTCATTTTAAAATTAGATTTTAGGCTTTTTTGTTGTAGTGTTATAGGAATTAATTTTAAAATATAATTTGTATGTTAAATCATTATCAGATGTTCTACAAATATTTTCCATGAATCTCTGGGTATCTGTTTATTCTGTTGCTAATATTCTTTGTGTATAAATGTTTAATTTTAATGAGGTACAACTTACCAGTGTTTATCTTATTACCTGAGGTTTTGGTGTTGTGTGTAAAAAAAAAAATATATTGCTGAGCCCAAGATCATGAAGATTTGCCTCCATAAAAAAGAATTTCTTTTTCTTTTCTTCTTTCCTTCTTTGTTCTTTTCTTCTTCTTCTTCTTCCTCCTCCTCCCCCCTCCCTCCCTCCCTCTCTCTCTTTTGGTTTTCCAAGACAGGGTTTCTCTGTAGCTTTGGAGCCTGTCTTGGAACTAGCTCTTGTAGACTAGGCTGACCTCAAACTCAAGAGATCCGTCTGCCTCTGCCTTCTGAGTGCTGGGATTAAAGGCATGCGCCACCACCAGTAGCCTTTATTTTTTTTTTTAAAAATACATTTATTTTATTCTCTTTAGCTTTGTTGTATGTATGTATGTGCATGTGTCTGCAAGTTTGGATATGCACCGAGAAGAGCAGAAGAGGGCATAAGAGCTCCCAGAACTGGAGTTACAGGTGGTTGTGAGCCATCACCTGGGCACTAGGAACTGAACCTGAGTCCTGCGCAAGAGCAGCAGGTGGAATGTAGCAAATGCTCTTAACTACTGCCGAGCCACGTCTTCAGTCCCATCTGTTATCATTTCCATTACCCAAAGTTGCCAGCGCTCTGGCAAAATGCCTAGGCACGCCAAGCGCTCTTACGCCTGGGTCCCAAGGCCGCGCATGCGCCATCAAGCATTCAGGCAACTTACATAGCCACCCAGGGTCCTCAAGTTCTACGTAATCTACGTGTGACGCAGGCACATAAGTCCCTGTGTGCATGCGCTACCACAGTCTTTAAAAGCTGTATTTATGCCCGCTCCTCGCTCTCTGCACAAGCTTTCCCAGGCTGGGCTCGTTTCTTTCTCTTAATAAACTCTCTTGTGCCCGGTAATTTCAGCATCTGTCTAGACAAACAGCAAACCTGATGGCCAAGAGACTATATTGATAGAAAAGTGTTGAAAACCCAACCCAGTGGTATGACCACACGGGTCTGACGTCTGCAGCAGAAAGCACATGCGCTTGCCTGCCCAGGTCAGCTTAGTGACTCCTCTTCCCAGGGCCGGAAGAAGTGTGGAGCCAAGTTCACCCGAATCCAGGAAAAAGCCTTCCGCAGTTCATCTGAATCTCACCATCTTACCTCACCCTCACCCCCGTAGGTTCCTTTGATGACCAATGTTCATAGTCAGCTGGGTGGGTCTAGTCACCCATGAGATGGAGGGGGTACCTGGGCCCTTTCCGGGAAGAGTAGCTGCGGATACCGGTCGCCCACAGGGCTGACCCGGAGATCTGTTGGAATAGAAGAGAAAGAAATGGAAAGCTAGCTGTGATGTTACTGTGGGCGAGAATGGACCACAAGATAAAACGACGAAACACACTTTAACTTTTGTATGTGTGTGTGTGGTTTTTCGAGATAGGGTTTCTCTGCAGCTTTAGAGCCTGTCCTGGAGCTAGCTTTTTTTTTTTTTTTTTTTTTTGGTTTTTCGAGACAGGGTTTCTCTGCAGCTTTTTTAGAGCCTGTCCTGGAACTAGCTCTTGTAGACCAGGCTGGCCTCGAACTCACAGAGATCCGCCTGCCTCTGCCTCCCGAGTGCTGGGATTAGAGGCGTGCGCCACCACCGCCCGGCCTGGAGCTAGCTCTTGTAGACCAGGCTGGTCTCGAACTCACAGAGATCCATCTGCCTCTGCCTCCCGAGTGCTGGCATTAAAGGCGTTCGCCACCACTGCCCGGCACCCAGTTTAACTTTTTTATACCTGTCTGAAGGAAATGTGGCCAAAGGGAATGTGGGGCGGGAATGTCAGCATTTTAAAGGTAGTTCAGCGCATGTGTATAGGGGCTTCCGATGTAGCTACGCCATGCAGCAAAGGTATAGAGGATGTGGCCACGCTGTGCAAGCACATAGATCACGTAGGGCACGTAGGGCACGTAGGGCGTAAGGCTCTAAGGTGACTAGGCAATTTGCCTGAATGCTGCGGCGCATGGACGGCCATGAGACCTCGGGAATGCTAGCACATGTGGGCCCCGGATGTGATGGAAATGACAAGAAGCTGTGTCCTGATAACCGCTCTCTCTAGTCCACCATGATGCACAGCTCACCCCACACCTGAGTCCTCTTAAGTTGTGAGTCAAATATGCTTTCTTAAGTCACTTCTGACTTCCCAACGCATACACAGGAAGTTAAAATGGTTCTTGATACTTTTTGAACCCCCAGTTAATTGAAATCCACCGCCGCCAGTGTAATATGCCAGTCAAACCAAGTTCTTAAATCCAGATATAATGAACAGAGCAAAGAAGCTCCTGGGTGACCTTCAAGAGGGCAGGAGAGAAATCACACAGCAAATATGGCTACCAGGTCTTAAACAGCCAAAGGTGTGGTCTTGAGCTCCCCCAAAGAGGAGCTGACTTTTGGCAGGCTTTCTCAGGGGTGGAGTTTGGAGAGGGCAGCTCCAGTGGAGGGGCCACTGCTTGGCACTGAGAGTTTGGAAATGGGACCACTGAGACCTGAGCATGGAGTGGCGACCCAAGCTGGAGATCCCAAACATCCCAACCTTTTTGGGGGTATATATGGATGCGGGTAGGGTTTCCACCTAAACAGTTCTCAAGACTCTGGGTAGCACGACCGACTCTGTATCAAGTGACCCCTAGTGATCTGCCTAGTTCTTCTCTGTCATAAAAAGTTCCACTTATGAGGGGCATTTTAAAAGGTGTGTGTGTGTGTGTGTGTGTGTGTGTGTGTGTGTGTGTCTGCTTTTGTGTGTGGTTTGAGCATGCAAGGTCAGAACACAGCCTTAAGGTGTCTGGCAGTCCATTGCCTCGGAGAGTCACGGTGCAGAGAGAGGGTGCAGACAATGGCACCAGTGCACCTGGGTTTTATAAGGAGTCTAGGGCGCCAAACTCAGGCTGTCAAGCTTGCCTGGCTAATCTTAATTGTTGGCTTGACTGCGTCTGGCTGCTATCAACTAAAAGGCAAGCCACTGGCATTACTGTGAAGGATTTTTTCTTGGTCAGATAATTTGAAGGAGGAAGATCCACCCTAAGTGTGCGTGGAAGCCCAGATAAAAGGAAGATGGAAGAAAAAAACTTTGCTTTTTGCCTGCTTTGCCTCCACTCTTGCTGGCAAGTTCGTTTATCCTGTTGCTGTCGCTGCTGCACTCCTTCACTGATACTAAAAATAGCTTGTTGCAGAAGAACCAGCTGTATGGGCCAATCCACTGTGCCAGCAACACAGCCTTGACTCAAAGGACAGGATATAAGTTCTTGGAGGACTTTGCACGGCAGCTAGAAAGAATAGGAAGAGAGGAGGGAGGAGTTGGGGGGTGAGGGGATTTCTGTGCTGATGGTTGTGGGGGGAAACGTGGAGCTTGGGTCAGCCAATTGAGCTTTCCTTGGATTTTTCAGGTCTTTATCTCAATTTCTGACTCCTGAGTTTTTTTTTATTATAGTAGAACAGATGGGGTAATCATCACATCTGGCAGACTCAATAGCTCTTTAGGGCTTCCAACATAGACAGCAGCTCTTCAGGAATCCTCCCGACCTTCAATACCATATTGGGACTGCTGAGAAATCCAGGCTCCTGGCATTCCCAGCTTCTTCAATGTGAGACACCCATTGTGAGATCATCTAAACTGTATCTTTTAAGCCAAGCATTAAATCTACCTTTAAAGAAAAAGCTGGTGTTCTCCATGTGTTTGTATCTGTGCACCACATGCATTCGGTGCGCACAGAGGCCAGGAGAGGGCATCAGGTCCCCTAGAACTGGAGTTACAGGTGGTTGTGAGCCACATGTATGGGTGCTGGGAACTGAACTTGCTCCTCGGCAAGATCAGCCAGTGGTCTTCACTGTGGAGAGAGAGGAAACCCCGAGTGTGAAGTCCTAAGTGAATGTGTATCGTTTGACATAGATATGGTCATATCAAGGAACAATGCCTCGGACCTGTGGGAAAATTGCCCAGTTGTCCACAGGCAAGTCTCTGGGAAATGACAGCCTTCCATTTGGTCCAAGAGTGAATGTTGATAGTGTGAGCAGAAAATGTCCACCATAACTTTCTCCCCCTAGATATTTATGGCCTGAAAGCTGTTCCCTCCAAAGGCTGTTCCTACCAAGATTAACTAAACCTGCTGCCTTGATTCTGCCGTGTGCCACATATCCCATCTCCTCATTCAGCTGTGCGTTCTAAGCCCATCTCCTTGTTCAGCTGTAGGCACTAACACTGCCTCTCTCGTCAACTATACATAACAAACCACGCTAAGCTTCCAGGGTGCTGCGGCTTGTTCATCTGAAAGCCCAGTCCACCCGGTCCAGCTTCTCAGTCTGTGTGTCTGTATCTGTCTTCTTTTTTATTCCCTCAATGCCCCAGTCGGGTAAATCCCTGGAGCCATGGAGCTAAACATGGCACTCAACTGCTGAGCCATCTCTCCCCCAAGTCTTTTAATGTATGTTTATTCTGAAAGTTCCGTTCCTCTAGGGAACGCTGACTAATATACATGGTGAGTGCCTTTCCCACCGTGGCAGCTCTCCAGCTCCGTTTACAATTCTTTTCTATCCTCACGCTTAGTCCTAACTCATGGACTTTGCACGGACTGTTTCCCTTGTCTGCTCCATTCTTTTTCCTTTTTTGGCACGGGTGTTGGGGGAATTCTTGCTTGTTTACATCTCTTCCGTCTACAAGCCTCTGACTCCTCCCTGTGCCCTCGCAGGCCTTTCTTCTTCCCTCATAACCTAACTCTGAGTTATGTGAGTTACTATGTATCTTCTGATCCCTTGCTTTCCAGGCGTCCCCCTCTCAGGAGCCACACCCCCCCCCCATTGCTCCTTGTGTGTTCCTTAGCAGTTAGCATAGCACCCAGGCCAGCCACCCAGTAATACTTAATTGACTACACAGAGGGGCAACTCAACTTGAATTTCCTCCTTCTCCAACATTCCTTGGTGCTGGAGATGCCCCACCTCACTCCCAGGTGTTCACAGGCACGCAGGCTTATTCCTCCAGCTGCCCTTGATGACCTGGGACCCACCTATCTATCCAACCTCCATGCTGCTGTAGCTCCTGGTACCCACCAGGACTTAATGTGTGCGCAGTGACAATTTATACTAAGATGAATAAATACTGGGTTTTGCGGTGGTGGCGCACACCTTTAATCCCAGAGCTCGTGAGGCAGAGACACATGGATCTCTGAGTTTGAGGCCAACCTGGTCTGTAGATTGAGTCACAGGGCAACCAGGGCTACCCAGAGATACCCTGTCTCAAAAAACAAAACAAACAAACAAACAAACAAAAAACCAAAAAAAACAACAACAACAAAAAACAAAAGGAAAAAAAGATTAAACAACAGAAAACAAATGCTGGGTTTGTCTGTCTTTTCTGTGTGTTGCCGTGTTGGTGGCGGTGGCAGGAAGTTACAGTTCGCTGATGCTTAGGAACGCAATAGTGACTGTTCCCAGAGTAGACCTAGGGAATGATTAGGATATTGTGTCCTTTGATCGCAAGGACAGTTTTCTCTGCCAGTGTGCTTGGCAAAGTGAAGCCTTTTCTGAACACATAACTGGTTCTAGTTTTATGCCTAAGAGGGGATTGTAGCCCCAAGTTGCTTACCCACCCGAAGGGCAATGGTCACTTGAGTATTGTATACTATTTTGCTTGCTCGTGATGCCACGTGTATGATAACCACAACTCCAACTGCCTCATCCCACCGTATTTCATGGTGGAAGACGTGGGGGTGTGACAGATAGAAACGTGCAGTCAACAGGCCTGTCCAAAGGAGGTAGACAGATACTAGGATGACCACATCTGTTTGGAGAACACATTAGGTGGGGCCTGTCTGCAGCAAAACGTGCGGAGATTCTTGCGCCAGGTCCAGTACTCAACCTGTCTGAGATACAGTTTTCTTAGAGAGTTCTGAGTTAGAGGCAAAAGATGCAAATGTGTGTACGGAAAACCGAAGGCACCGGGGCTGAAATGGGTGAGGAACATGAATAGAGTAGATGGGGGGCTGGGGAACAGGAGCGATGTGTGTGTGGAAGTGTAGGGGAGCGGGCAAGTAGGAGTGGGTGAGGAGGTCTCCTGGGGAACCGAGAAACAAGGTTAGCGAGGACAAACCTCTTGTGCTATAATAAAACCAAGTCTTGACTTGGGGGTACCTAGTAGACACCCCTTAAATTCAGACCCAGGTAGCTGGGTGTAGTGGGTCCTTAACCCCGGTACTCCGAAGGCAGAGGCAGACCTCTGCGAATTCAAGGCCAGCCTGACCTACACAGGAGTTCTAGGACAGTCAGAGCTACATAGTGAGAACCTGTCTGGAAAATTCTTTTTCAAGCAAAGTGTCAGGAAGTCTGGGCCACCCTCCCACCCTTCCCAGTCCTGCCACTACCCAATCCTGTCCACCCTCCCCACCTCGTGTCCTGCCAGCCTTTGGAAACATTAAACATCAGCAGCATTAAACAGGATTTAATTCATTCAAGGTGTCTCACATTCAAAACAAATTATTTTAAGTATTCCCTTAAGTGGGCAGCTCTGCTTAGTATAAAGCTAACAGAAGAAGCACTGAGATACTAAAGCCGCTGATGACGGCTTCCAACAACAGAAAACCACAACATGCCTCCAGGCTTCACACTTAATATACCTCCACGCTGGCCTCACACGTGAACATAGCGATATAAATTATGTCGTAACAGATCCCCCACTCATCTGTTATGGTAGCTCTTCTGAACCCATGAAACGTATTGTATTTTGACTTTTATTGTTGGATGCTTTTGTTGTTGCTCTTGTTTATTTGTCTTTGAGACAGGGTCTAACTCTATAGCTCTGATTGCTTGGAACTCTCTATGTAGACAAGGCTAGCTTTGAACCCACCAGCCTCTGCTTATATTTTGATTTTTGCTGAACAAATGCTTTATATCTTTGGACAAAATTAGTTCAGATACTCGGTTTCCACCAGATTTAACATCGGCTCATTTTCCTCTTTATTTTGCTTTCAGAAAACCCCCTAGACGTCCATCTGGATCCTCCAATGGTTTTAGAGATGGTGGAAATGATTCCCCTCCTTGGTAAAAATAACAAGCAGGGGCATTCTGCACCTAAAGATGGCTTCACTGTGGTGACTTTGCCATGTGTTACGTGTGACCTTATTTCAGAAGTTGTCCTTATTTAAAGAAGGATGATCTTGTGGATATTTTTGAAACATCTTTCTGCATCGATGTAGTGATATATAATATGTCATCTCCTGATACAAACTTATGGGGCTTATGTTATAAATCTTTCATATATATATATATATATATATATATATATATATATACACATACACATACACATAGATATATTCTGAGTAAGGCAAGGTCTTACTATTAATTCCAGCTAGTTTGCTATTTACTATGTAGCCCAAGATGGCCTTGAACTTGTGGCAGTCCTATTGCCTTGGCCTCCCGATTGTCATTTGCCCTGATTGTAGTAATACATCAGCACACACACTTCATACTTTCAGCTAATGGAGGGGGAATAAAAAACTTAAATTATAAAATGAGTCAGAGAGTACTGGCTTCATCAGGAAAAGATGGTTTTTTAAAACCACCCAGCTTGATTTAAAAAATCAAACAGTTTGAACTGATGATGGTTACAGTGGTGTCAAATACAGCCCTAAAGCAGGGCTGGAGAAATGGCTAGAGATGGCTCGGTGGTTAAGAGCACTGACTGCACTTCCAGAGTTCCCCGGTTCGATTCCTGGCACCCACATGGCAGTTCACAATTGTAGCTCCAATTCCAGGGGACCTGATACCCATGACAAAACATCAATGCACTTAAAAAGTAAAGAATATATTTGGGACTCAAGCCCACAGCACATTAATTCTGCACTTACCATTATCCAGCCTGGCTTAGTGTGGCAGCTGAGGCGGATAGACCAAAACTGAGACTTGCTATGTGAATCTATTTAAATCCCGAGTCCTGACGTTGGTGAGGAGCAGTATCATACAGACACGTGCAAATGATGTCAACTTAGCTTCTGGCTATGGGAGGGATTTCCTTGGCAAGCCTCACCAAACACTCCTCTTTTCTGGAGGACCAGAGCTTGTAGACAGCCCAGGAGTGAGGACCTAGATGCCAGATATGAGAGAAACAGGGACGCAAGGACCTTATGAATATACACCAGCTTATTAGGAAACCAGTCATTCATATGTTGGCTTTAGTTTTTTTTAATGTTGTTTTGTTTTGAGACAGTGTACAGGGTGTTACTATGTTAGCTATGTAGCCCTGGTATGTGCCACATGCCGGGCTTACTATCTTGTTTTTGATAATGTATCCTTTTTTTTTTTCCTTTTTTGAGACACATTCTCAGTACATAGCTCTGCTTGATCTGGATTTACCATGTAAGCCTCTGCCTTCCAAGAGCTGGGATTAAGCACTGTGCACCTTTGGTAATAGATCATTTTATTAAGCAAATTTTTCCTAATTGTAACATCTAATCATCTGTATTCTATTTCACACCATTAGCACTGATTGTATAGTCTCTCTCTCTCTCTCTCTCTCTCTCTCTCTCTCTCTCACACACACACACACACACACAGAGAGAGAGAGAGAGAGAGAGAGAGAGAGAGAGAGAAGAGGTGAGACTTGGGGCCTCATACAGGTCATCCTATAATGAGCTACAACCCCAGACCTTTATGTGTCTTTTTAAAAGCAACCTGTTTATGCTGACTCTGTAGCCCACGAAAACTTTCCCAAAGGTTCGTGTGTGTGTGTTTGTAATTCAAAGTTGATATTAGGTTAGTGCTTAACCCCTAGTATTGTTTTTATTTTTTTCAAAAAGATTTTATTTAATTTTATGTGCATTGATGTTTTGTCTGCATTCATGTCTTTATGAGGGTGTTGGGCCCCTTGGAACTAGAGTTACAGACAGTGTGAGCTGTCATGTGGGTGCTGGGGATTGAACTGGGGTCCTCTGTAAGAGAGGCCAGTGCCCTTAACCACTAAGCCATCTCTCCAGCCCCCATGTTTGTATTCTTTAAGGGATATGTTTGTTGAAAGATAGTTTGTCTTGGGTTTTCAATCTATCACCTACTGAGGTGATACTGAATACTGGGTTTCTTTTTAGATTTATTTTTATTTAATGTATGTGCTTGTTTTGTCTGCATGTATGTATATGTATTGTGTACATGCCTGGTGCCTGAGGACAGAGTGGGTGTTAGGTCTCCTGGAGCCAGAGTTATGGATGGTTGTGAGCTGCTGTGTGGGGGCTGGGAACAAAATCTAGGTCTCCTGCAAGAGCAGCATGTGCCCTTACCCACTGAGCCATTGCTCCAGCCCCTCAACATTGGCTTACTTTCATTTTCTTTTCTTTCTTTCTTTTTTTAAATGTGTGCTGGCACTTTTTGAAACTAGAAGAAATCAACCTCACTGATGTTGTCCCTGGGACTAAATGCTCACCAAGGCTCTTTGGAGTGTTTCCAGTTTACTTAGACCTGGAGAAGAAAACAGAATCTCAGAGCCCATCCTGTAGCAGGTGGAGAGGTGAATGTATGTGTGTGTGGGCTTTCCCAAAGAGCAGGGGTCCCTTACATAGGGCCAGTTACACACTGCAAAGCACTTTTCCATAATTCCATTTGGGAAATTGATAAAGCTGCTGAATAGTTTCTGCACCCCAATAAACCTCTCCGCCAATGCAATAATCTGAATCAGACCAAATCAAACTGAATTAAAAAAAAAAAAAGCCCAGGTTTAATGGATACAAATGCTTCCGGGTCGCTTTCCAGACCCCCAGAGAGGAGACGGGAAAGGAGGACCAAAAAGCCACATGTTTGTTCTTAGGGGGGCAGTTTAAATACCCCGTGGGAGTGGTCTTGAGCATTTCTAGGGAGGAGTCATCCTTTGGCATGCTTTCTCAGGGGTGAAGTCTGGACTGAAGCAACTCCAGGGGAGGGGCTTGGGGTGGAACTTCTACCCGGACATGCCGGACTGTTTGGGTGTATAGATAACAGGGGCTGGAGTATGGCTTCCATCCAAACAGCTACTGCAAAGGCCAGGACTCAGGGCAGACGCTCACCCTGTGAACTCAAAATGGGTCAACCACCTCCATCGGCTGGTCTCCTTCCAAAGGTGAGAGGCCACAAGATAATTTTTTTTTAATTTATTTACTTTCATTTTACTTGCATGAGTGTTTTGCCTGCATGTATATCTTGTGTGAGGTTGTCAGGTGTGATCTGCCATGTGGGTGCTGGGACTCGAACCTGGGTCCCTGGAAGAGCAATCGGAGCTTGTAACCACTGGCCACAAGAGATTCTAAATGATGTCACAAATCATGGTCCATGACTTCTGCTTTTCTTTCTTTGCTTTAATCAATCATTTAAAAAAATCTTTAATGAATAACTGAAGTTAGTTTGGCTGTATCTTTTCCATCTTCTTTTTCTATTATCCATTATTCATCAATCTTGGAGTCTCACTGGAGATTAAAATCAGACAAGTATTTCCTGCGTCATGACCTTCTGCCCCCACTTGAACTTTGACACACTTGGTTGCTACCTGTTTTACATTTTCAAACAATCATTGACAATGACTCCGATTACATTTTTTTTTCTCGCACCCCCCCCTCACCAGACAGGGTTTCCTCTGTTATGGAGCCAGTTCGGGAACTCGCTCTGTAGACCAGGCTGGCCTCAAACTCACAGAGATCCACCAGCTTCTGCTCCCGAGTGCTGGGATTAAGGGTGCACGCCACCACCACCCGGCTCAGATTACATTTATTTACCCAAATATGGTGCGTGCCATGTCAGTTTAAAGTGCTGGGAGCTGGAGAGGTGGCCGAGTGGTTAAGAGCGCAGGTTGCTCCTACAGAGGACGTGGGTTCAGTTCCCAGCACCCACATGGTGGAAACTCTTTGTAGCTCCAGTTCCAGGGGATCCAGTGCCGTCTTCCGGCCTCTCTGGGCACCAGGCATGCTTGTGGTGCATATACATACACACAGGCAAAACACTCACACATGAAGTAAAATAAATAAATCTAAAAGTTAAACAATAAGGTGGCAGAGCTTTTCTGTTAAAGGCATCCCATCTATTGTTCCTTTTCCACGAGAAAGACGTTGTTCTCTATATCTACTGTTCATTGATTTACTGATTTTTTTAAAACTGGCTTCTCTCTATAAACAAACTCAAGGGACTTTCCTCCCCGCGTTTTTCACAGAATTTTCAGGACGGAGATGAACGTTTACTGTCCCTCCAGAACTGTGGTGTTTCTTGGCCTTTCCCAAGACCCTCGACTGTGAGGCACGTTGACCTTCAAAGGTGAACAAAGTTCCTGTTTTCTATCTGAGGTGTGTCCTGGGGAGATTTCTCTTCAAGCTGCCTTAACATCTAAGTGCACGTGAAAAACAAGCGCGGCAAAGAGGCAACATTTTTAATCCCCAGCTTCTGAGGGCTAAGTGAGTTTGTAGACCTGGCCCCTTCCCCTGAGCTGTGTCGCCGCCCTTACCTGCCCTCCATCTGGATTCACTTAGAGGCCATCACCACTTCCTTATCTGCCTCCCTCTCCAGCAAAGCTCTTCATGGAATTCCTGACAGCACTTAGCCAGACCTAATGAGCAGAATGTGATCCCCAGATGATAGCGCATCGTAAATCCACCACCCTGCCCGGCACCACTGTATTCAGCCGCTGTGGGACCTCCGGATGACCCATCCCACAGGCTTCCCTGTGAGAAGAGACAGGTGCTCTTGCTGGAAGTTTGGGCAGCTTTCGAACAGATCCAGCCATTTCTGGTGTGGACAGCAGTAACCCTGCTCACTCAGGACGGCTCACCATTAGCAGGATCAGAACGCAGCCTGTCTCTCGCAGTGGCGCATTCTCGTCTTTGCAACATCTGTTCCGCTTGCAGCGGAGCTTATGCCGAGGATGCCACAGTGAAGACGGACGAATCGCTGTTGTTGGAGTCAGATGTCTGTATCGCGTACCTAAAATCATGCCCAAGGCTCTGATGAGGGCATCCACAGACCCAGGTGGCTTCAAGAACATCTGAGAGATGAGTTTAGGGTTCCTCCCTGATTTAGGAGACTTGAGATGTAATGTCTTGTGTCTGGCAGTGTGTCATTGCCTCTTCTATATGGCAATTTCTCTCCTGACTTCAGCTCTTGGATAGATATCATTTCTGAGGGGCCTGCTCGAGGACCTTTATGAAGCAACCAGCTCTCTTCCTGACCTGTCACACTCTGTGCCATGCACCTCCTTCCCTGGATCATGATTTGTAATTTGATCCCTGTATTTTTGTGGGTGAGCTCTGTCTGCTGCACCTAGGACCACAAACTCAGCACCTTTTGCTGTTTTTCCTCCTCTTCGTCTCCACCTGCCTCTTCCTTACTTCATCCCCAGTGCCTAGCACACGGGGCTTGATTGGTTTGTAGTAAATTCCAGTAAATAGTTCATTAATAAATGAACTATTCAGTAAATTCTAGCTCTGAAATTCAACAGTACAAGTTGTGTTTTGTTTTGTTTTGGTGATGGTGGGAATCTGAGAAAGGGTTTTTCTGTGTAACCCTGGCTGTCCTGGACATTGCTCTGTAAACCAACCTAACCTCGAACTCAGAGATCTGTCTGCTTTGGAGTGCTGGGATTAAAGGCATGCACCACCACTGCCCAGCTGCAAATCTCAATTTTTATGTCTACAGATAGACCTACGATTTTTCAGAGATGGCAGTATTTATTAGATATCTCATTCCTGTAAGTTCTGGTATGTTTGCTCCCACCTTGGGGTGACCAGTGTTGTTGACCTGCCCACTCACTTGGCAAAAGCCAGGTAAGATGTCTAGCCTGATGGGCCACATGCAGGAACGTTCCAAGGAGTTTGGAAAGAAAGTATTATAAACATTGGTTCATATACTTTTCTTTTCTTTTCTTTTCTTTTTTGAGGTTGAATATTTATTCAGGGGGTTATGAAGGGGGAAGGGAGAAGGGGGAGAGAGAGACAGAGACAGAAAGACAGAGAGGAGGAGAGAGGAGAGAGAGACGGGGTGGGGGGAGCAGAGAAGTGGGGAGAGAGGCAGAAGCGAAGCAGCCTCTTTGAGAGGAAGATGGAAAAGGGCTATACTTTTATTTTCTGATAAGGAATAAAGACAGAGGGATAAGTAAAACATTTTGGCAGCTCTTTATACATAAATGTTTAATATCGTGAAGCTGTTCATGTATAAATTATTCATTAACATGCACAGGTTGAGGGAGAATGCTCACTTTTTGTATAGGTCGGGGTTCTCAGTTTTAAAAGTGTAGACTAGAATACCCATGGCCGAGCTAGAGAGATGGATGGCTCAGCTGTTAAGAGCTTGTTGCTCTTGCAGAAGACCCGGTTCAATTCTCAGAACCCAACACCATATGGTAGCTCACAATCATTTATTATGATTATTACACAATCTGGGTAATACTATTATTATTATTTTCTGATAGGGTCTCTCCGCCTAGCCTAGATGTATGTAATCATTGAGTAAGGGGGAACCAGGCATGTCCTCGATGCTCTCTGTGATATTAAGGACCTGAGCACAGTGTTAGTGGTTCTTTTTTGTTATTTTAAATTATGTGTACATATGTGTGTTTGTGCAGTGCCTGGGGAGTTGAGAAGAGAGCACTGGACGCCCCCTGGAGCTGGAGTTTCAGGAGGTCGTGAGCTGCCCAACATGAGTGCTGGGAACTAAACCTGGGTCCTCTGATAACCTCTGAGCCATCCCTCCAGCCAGAGCTGGCTATTATTATAGACCAATGGTTCTACAGCATGAGGAACTGTACTAAAGGGTCACAGCACTAGGAAGGTTGAGAACCACTGTTACAGACTGATAGCATTGCAAATGTCCATTGAGCCTATAGACTGGGAAATCCCCTCTGCTTAGCAGGAGTAAGGGGGGGAGGATGGTGGATCTTTTTTCTTAAATCATTCTAGCTCCAAATCAAAATGTAGTGTTTTGATGATACTGTGTTCTTTAAAAGGAAAAAGAAATAACGCCATAAATTTAGAATAGCAGCGCTTGGCAGCACTCTTCTTAGTTCCGATGCTTATCAGCGAGCGTGCAGACTGATGGTATTTGCTGCAGCCCTTGCGTTTCCCTGTTGCAAGCTTCTTGGTCTCTCCACATTAGCGCACATGCGCACTTCAGTGTACAGCACACTATAAACCCCGTTTCTGTTAATAGCAACATAACATTCCATTGTCTCCAGCTACCACCCCGTGGACAACCTTCTCCCAATTTTGGGCATCAGATCCCATCACGTGTTCCCACTGTTGAGAATGGTATTACCATGAAAAATGGTGTTGCTGTAAGATTTCTGTTTTATTTGTTTTTGCGTCTCTTTGGCCTATTTCCATGAGGGTCCATTTCAAAAGTGGAAGACTGGGTCAAAGGATCCGAATCATTCCATAACTCTCTTTGTATGCTACCACACTAATCTCCAGAGCCGATGAAGACTTTTCAAAAGTGACAAATGAGATGCAGGACCCTAAGACGCTATAGTTAAACTGGAAAAGCCAGGCCTCTGCTTTGCTTGAGGTCCCACCCAAGCGTCCTCTTCCCAGGCTCCTACTCTCAGCTCTCGCCACCTGACTGTGACCGGGGAGAGCCAGGAAAAAAAAAAACCACCGCCCCTTGAAAACCTGGCTGGAAGAACTCAGAAGTTCATCTTGAGTCTTTTGTGGGGGAGGTTTGTTTGGTTTTGGCTTTGGTTTTTCCAGAGAGAGTTTCTCTGTGTAACAGTCCTGGCTGTCCTGGAATTCACTCTGTATACTAGGCTGCCTCAAACTCACAGAGATCTACCTGCTTCTGCCTCCCAAGTGCTGGGATCAAAGGTGTGCACCGCCGCCATTGCCACCACCATCCGCTTTTCTCTCTCTCTCTCTCTCTCTCTCTCTCTCTCTCCTCTCTCTCTCTCTCTCTCTCTCTCTCCCTCCTTCCCTCCCTCCCTTCCTTCCTTCCTTCCAGTGCCCGGCTGGAATTTTTTTTTTGAAAGAAACTTCGAGAGGTGGGCAGTGGTGCCTTTAATCCCAGCACTTGGGAGACAGAGGTAGGCAGATCTCTGTGAGTTCGAGGCCAACCTGGTCTATAAGAGCTAGTTCCAGGAGAGGCTCCAAAGCTATAGAAAAACCCTATCTCAAAAAAGAAAGAAAGAAAGAAAGAAAGAAAGAAAGAAAGAAAGAAAGAAAGAAAGAAAGAAAGAAGAAAAAGAAACTTTGGGAGAGGTATATGCATGAGTGATTTAACAAAGAGAAACCTGTTCACTGGGAGTTATAGGTATTTCTGCATCTTTCAGTGTCTGTGAGGGCATAGGAGGATGGGCTCAAGATGCCCGTTCTCCTCAGCAGTCCCCTGAAGGCATGCGTCAGGGAAGTGAAGGAGCGTGTGGGGAGATGGCAGTCCACTTTTTTTTTTTTTTTTTGGTTTTTCGAGACAGGGTTTCTCTGCGGCTTTTTTAGAGCCTGTCCTGGAACTAGCTCTTGTAGACCAGGCTGGCCTCGAACTCACAGAGATCCGCCTGCCTCTGCCTCCCGAGTGCTGGGATTAAAGGCGTGCGCCACCGCCGCCCGGCGGCAGTCCACTTTTGTTTGGTAAATCCTCCCCCCACTTTCCACGACGGTAGCTTAAAGATAGCCACGCTTTCCGGCTACTTCTCCCACCAAGAATTGACAGCTGACGTCCTTGTCGGAGCTCTCTGGTTTCAGTGACCTGTTTGACCAGTACAACGCTATTCAGATGTCACTGGGAATGTCTGAGTGGAGAATGTGAGAACCTCATAGCGTTCATGCTGATCTCTCGGGGTACATTTTCTGAAAGCCCTAGGTCAGAGGGTAAGAAGCCTGAAGATCCTGAACCACACGAGTGTGCTCGTGAGTAGCAGTCCATGTTGGGCCCACCAGAGCAGGTCATCTGCCTGCAGAACACCATTGCCTGATTTGGGGGGTTTCTATGCAGAAGAAGAAAATAAACTATCTGAAATGCTCAAAACTTCCTAGCCCGTGAAATGATAGAATGTCGCTTTCATTTGCTATATTCTTATGCAGCGGTAGATAGCGGAACCCGGAGGCTGGTTAGGTTGTACTCTGTGATCTATTTCTTTCCCTCGGTCCTAGTTAGCAGAACCAGGGCTGGGATGTGTGACCCTTCTCTGTGTTGGACTAAATATCAGAAGCCATGCAGAAGTTGTCAGTATCAGGAGTTCCACTTGGCTGGGTGGGTTCCTCAAATGTATTTCTGGACTATCCTGCTAATTATGATTCATCGTTTAATTTTACGGTCAGACAGGACATGAAGGATTAACAGTGTTCTAGAATATGGGATAACTGGATTTCTCTGTACTTAATGTAGAAACCACAAAGCAAAAATCCCTAGAACTCTTACCAGGAACTGGAGCTCCCCAATTATCTGGGGGAACTTTCCCAAAAGGCTTGAATCCTAAATCAAGACTTGCGTGGGAGGATTCTTACTGTTTAAATATTAAAATAATAAGCTTATTCTTTGAATGCTGGTCTCCAGAGGGCGGTGCTATGCTAGGGGTTCGTGAGAACTCTGGGAGGTTAAAACTTTGTTAGAGGAAGACCGTCATATCTTTGAAGGTTGTTCCTGGTCCCCAGGGTTCCCTTCCAGGCCTATGAAGAGAGCTACAACCTCCTCCACCAGCCCCTGCCTGCCACCATGGTTCTTTCCCTAGGTGTGTGGAAGTGACCAGCCATGGGCTGAGCCCTCTCAATCGTGAGCCCAAACAGATTTTTCTGATGTAAAGGTATTCTCTTGGGTGTTCTGGCCACAGAAATGCAAAGCTAAACCCATTCAGTTACCCAGACATTTAGAGCATTCAGAGAGACCTCTTCTCTCATCTCTCTGCAGGCAACCAAAGAGATTTTATCCAAATTTATCTTATTTGAATTTATTTAAATATTTAAACTATTGCGTTGCTCCTGGCATTTCTCCATTTCTCTCTCTCTCTCTCTCTCTCTCTCTCTCTCTCTCTCTCTCTCTCTCTCTTTCCTTTTTTTTTGGGTTTTCGAGACAGGGTTTCTTTGTGTAACAGTGCCGGCTGTCCTGGACCTCCCTTTGTAGACCAGGCTGGGCTCGAACTCACTAAGCTCTGCCTGCCTCTGCCTCCTGAGTGCTGGGATAAAAGGTGTGCACCACCACCCAGCTGACTTTCAACTCTTCTAATAGACACACAAAGGCCAGTTCTTCTATATAGATTCATTTCTTCTTCAGTTCACTTATTTTTTTTTCCCTACCTCTATATGCATTTCCTCATTCAAAAAGCATTGATTAGAAGATGGGAAAAACCGGAGCATGTCTTAAATCCCAGCACTCAGGAGGCAGAGGCAGGCGGATCTCTGTGAGCTCGAGCCCAGCCTGGTCTACAAGAGCACCTAGTTCCAGGACAGGCTCCAAAGTTACAGAGAAACCCTGTCTCAGAAAACAAAGCAAAACAAGAAAAAGGCAGGGGAATTCCTGGTGTGTGGTCTGCCCGGCACACACCAAGGTCATCATTGCGGCAATTGCAGCCAGTTCCTGAGGACAGTCTCTAGCGTTCATTCTGACTCACCTTCAAACGACAGGGCAGCAGCTTGAGCAGGAAGTTAAACACAACTTGAGAGCAGTGGGCGGGAACTCTCAAGGGGTAGAGAAGTTAGTCGGTAACTGGAAAGCGATTGTGGCCCCCTTTGGGCAGACCTGCTGGACGCTCGGTCTGTGTGAGTGGGATTGGCCCCCCCGACACGATACACGTAGTACAAACCAACTCTGAACCTTGCCTCTCCCTTTGCTCCCCAAAGCACTCAAACTTCCTTCCTTGAGTTCCTCCTTCTAACTGTGCCAACCGCCATGTGTTAGGACACAGGGAGCATTGTTGGCCTTGTCACCCAATCCCTCACTCTTAGCTGAACCTTCCACCCCTGCCATCTTCGCCCCCGCCCCCGCCCCTGACAATGCTACCAGTTGTCGTCTCGTTCCCTCCTTACCTGTTTGCCTCCTGTGTACTGCACGACGTTCGACCATACCCTAGCGCACACAGAATCATCACAAACTGGTCAAGTTGATAAAGAAGTATTGAGCTTGCTGGACGGCAGTGGCACACGCCTTTAATCTCAGCACTCGGGAGGTAGAAGCAGGTGGATCTCTGTGAGTTCGAGGCCAGCCCGCTCTACAGAGCGGGTTCCAGGACAGGCTCCAAAGCTACAGAGAAACCCTGTCTCAAAAAAACAAAACAAATATTGAGCTCATTGATTTAAAAGAAACTCTGCCTACCATAGTTGTGTGTGTGTGTGTGTGTGTGTGTGTGTTATGAACAAATTCCTTTAAAACTTAACTTATTATTAATGCGTGTGTGCAAGTGTGGACCACGTGAACGGGGCGCGGTGCCATAGCACACATTTGAGGTCAAAAGACAACTTTGTGGGGTCAGTTCTCTCTTTCCACTTTTATTTTTTTTTATTTTTTTTTTTTTAAAGAGTTTTCACTCTTTATTTTTATTTATTTATTTATTTATTTTTTTGGTTTTTTGAGACAGGGTTTCTCTGCAGCTTTAGAGCCTGTCCTGGAGCTAGCTCTTGTAGACCAGGCTGGTCTCGAACTCACAGAGATCCGCCTGCCTCTGCCTCCCGAGTGCTGGGATTAAAGGCGTGCGCCACCACCGCCCGGCCTCTTTCCACTTTTAAATGCGTTCCCCAAATAGAACTCAGGTCGCCCGACCTAGGACACAAACACCTTTACCTACTGCACCATGTTGTCATCCAGATAAAAAGTCATACTTTTGAGGAGGGGACTGGTGGCGCTCTTTGAGCTCTCCTTGCTCTCTTCTTTACTCAGTCTGGAACTCGCCCCATGGGATGGTGCCGCTTGTTTGGTGACATGTCTCTGGAAATGTACTCTCATATGTCCCAAGAGGTGAGCCTTATTAATGCTCCAGGTGTTTTTTAATTAAAAATTCGATTATTATTTTGCTTCACATGTGTAGGAGTTTTATCTGCGTGTCTCTGCCTCTCTGCTATTTAAAAAAAAAAAAGTAAGAAGCAAGAAAAAGAGAGAAGAGAAAGAGAGGGGGGAGAGACTGAAGCTGCAGAGACTCAGGCTGCAAGCAGGAAAGAAGTGGGTGTGGCTTGTCTCTTAAAGAGACAGGACAGACCATTATAACGGGGGCATCAGATTCCCTAGAACTGGAGTTACAGGTGACTTCTGAGTCAATGTGTGGTTTCTGGAAATTGAGCCCTGGGCCTCTGGAAGAGCAGCCAGTGCTCCTAACCACTGAGCCATCTCTTTAGACTACCCCCACCTCCTGCCAGGGGTTCCTTAATCCAACGAAGGGGACAGTTGAAATGAGCCAAGTGCCTCACCAAACTACAACATACGGAACGTGTGGAACGTGTGAAAAGATGTCCCAGGTCATCTCTCATGTATCGACAGGAAAAGACAAGTAAAAACCATTTACAGCCGGGCCGTGGTGGCGCACGCCTTTAATCCCAGCACTCGGGAGGCAGAGGCGGGCGGATCTCTGTGAGTTCGAGGCCAGCCTGGTCTACAAGAGCTAGTTCCAGGACAGGCTCTAAAAAAGCTGCAGAGAAACCCTGTCTCGAAAAACCAAAAAAAAAAAAAAAAAAAAAAAAAAAAAAAAAAAAAAAAAAAAAAAAAAAAAAACCATTTACAGTGCTAGCACAGGTCCTACTAGAACTGACAACAGGATTGCTGGTTATGATAAGCAGGAACACATTCTCATTTATTGCTAGAGGGGTTGGGAAATGGCAGAAGTACCTTGGAAGACAGAGCAGAGGATCAGTGTCTCACACAACCCTTATCGGATGATCTAGCCCTCTTGCTTGTTGTGGTTTGAATGAGAATACCCCCATGGGCTCAAGTATTTGAACACTTGGTTTAGCTGGCACTGTTCAAAGAAGTCCTGGGGAGGTGGAGCTGGAGGAAGCATGAGACTAGGGGTGGGGTGGGAGCAGGATTTCAGAGTTCTAACCTTAACCGCCTCCTGTGCTCAAAGAGAGGCCCCTCTGCTTCCTGCTCCTGTCGCTAAGCCTGCTGCCTGTTGCCATGTCTTCCCCTCCATTAAGGACTAGCCCTCTGGAACCATAATCCCAAATAAAGCCGTTCTTCTGGAAACTGCTCTTGGTCCTGGGTGTTAGTCACAACAACAGAGAGGTGCCAGTTACAGTACTCTGGTGTTCACCCAAATGAGAGGCAAACTTCTGCTTGTGCTCTGCCCCTAATTTACAAAACCTGAAACTGGCACCTGATGTCCTTTTAAGTTGTCAAGTTGTGAATCCTCTGGGCTATTTAGTAACAATAGGGTATTAATCAGTAATAGGAAGAAATGGATGGCTGGGCGTGGTGGCCTTTGGGAAGAAGGGGGGTAATGAGTGTGAGACCAACCTGGGCTACAGAGTGAGCTCCTATTTCAAAGGAATTACCAACAACAAAATCATCAAACCATTAAAAAAAGATATGGAGGGGTTGGGGGGGGCACTTAAGAGCAGTGGTCCTCAGCCTTCCTTACGCTGTGTCCCTTTAATACAGTTCCTCATGTTGTGGTGACCCCCAACCATAAAAGTATTTCATTGCAACTTTATAAGTATAATTTGCCTCTGTTATGTATAGCAGTGTAAATATCTGTGTGATGGTCTGAGTAGGTATGGCGTCCATAGACTCATGTGTCTGAATGCTTGGCCCATAGGGAATGGCACTATTAGGGTGTGTCTCTTTGTTGGAGTGGGTGTGGCCTTGTTGGAGGAAGTGTGTCACTGTGGGGTTGGACTTGGAGGTTTCACGTGCTCAAGCTCTGCTCAGTGGAGCACAGTCTCCTGCTGCTGCCTGCACATCAAGATGTAGAACTCTCAGCTCCTTCTCCAGCACCATGGCCTGAATGCCACTCATTGTGATGATAATGGGCTGAACCTCTGAACTGTAAACCAGCTTCCAATGAAATGTTTTCCTTTATAAGAGTTGTCGTGGTCTTGGTGTCTCTTCATGGCCATGGAGCCCTAACTATGACAATCTGATACGTGACCCCAAGGGAGCCGTGCTTGCCAAGAACCGAGTATGGTAACTCATGTGGTCCATCGCCTGCCACTCCAGCTCCAGGGGGTCTCATACCTTTTTCTGAACTCTGTCTTTCCTCTTTCTTATGCTGAGAAGAGAAGCACCCACGTCCAGGGCAGTCCATCCCCCACCCCCACCACCAATCACCTCCGTTTTGGAGGAGAAAATGGAGCCCATAAAGGAAGCCTTGCCAGCACCAAACCTGTGAGAATCTCTGCAAGTGCACAGCCCTGAAACTGCCTGCAGTCATCCCCCCCCCCCCAGCTGTTTCCGGCGCTTGTGTGTCTGCCCCTCTGCCACTTAAAGGATTAAAAAGGTAGGAAAAATCTCCAGCATCTCAGACGGAGCAGACAGAACCACCAGCATTTGTTAGAGGTAAGAAAAGACACACTAGCACACAGAAAAACCCTCTGCAGAGCAAGAGATGGGACTTGGGGACATCAAACCAGGCCTATCTTTGAGGGCTGGGGTCTTAAAGGTCTTTGAGGAGCCTTCAGCTTCTAATTCAGGGTTGTTCAATTTGAACAAAGACAAGGAAGCTGGCAGGCCCACACCTTTGGGTTAAATACAATCCCAGATCTGGTCTTTAACTTGTCAGGTGGGCCCTACTGGTGGAGGTGGGTGGGGAAGCCAGCTGTCTTTATCTTAGGTCAGGAGTACGAGGAAGAAGCCGGAAGTTGTGGTCTTGCTTATCTACTGTGGCTGCTCTCCCTATCTGCCTGCCTTGGGGGATCTGTCCACTGCCTGGGGCCTCGCTGCTCCTCGCTGAAGGGGGAAGCCCAGGGCCACTTGCTCAAGTCTTACTGAGGATTTGGATAAGGTACAGGCAAGGAAGGGATGGTTGTAGACTTGGCGAAGCAAGAAAAGATGTCCGTAGCTCCAAGGGTAGGACCGAAGGGCACAGTCTCCTAACCAGTCTGGAACAAAGCCAGCAGAATTGGTTGAGTCGCTTGTGCAAATAACAGGCCCCTGCAGCTAAGCGCAAGGTGTGGAATGTGTCAGGTGAATGGAATGGAACGAAGGGACTTCAGTGTTTACTCTGAAGCAGTCCAAACACGCTGGGACCTAAGCCAGCCGTGGCAAGGACTGTTATCTGAGGTCAGCCGGGTGGAGTGCGGAGGGAGGTGTTGGGTGTGGGTGACGTCCGATGGCCCGGAGCACATTCCAGTTTGCAGATAAGTGGAAGCCGAAAGGCCAGGCAAGACTCAGAGGAAGTCTGTGATTTCACTCCTAATGGCAGTTAAAATAAAGCACAGAGAACAAGCCCCCCAACCCCCTGCCCCTGCCCCACTTTTTGTGGTACTTGGATGAACTCAGGGCCTTGTGAGCATGTGTGATGTACCACTGCCCTACACTCCCAACCAGAACCCTAGAGAAGTTTTTTGTCTGTCTGTTTTGATTTTGAGACAAAAATCTCATTGTGTAGCCCTGGCTGTCCTGGAACTCACTATGTAGACCAAGCTAGCCTCGAACTCATAGATATCCTCCTGGGATTAGAGGTGTGTGCTATCATGCCTGGCTCCACAGAGAATGTTCGATGTCTTGTTGATTTCCCTCCTTCAGGCTGGGATAGCCACTTTGCTGCCAGAGCTCTAGTAAAGGTGGCTGCCCCACCCTTGAGGCAAGACCTCTCTCTGCCTCAGCTCCTCTTAATCCAAAAGTTAAAATTGAATTGCAAAAATTTATTTATTTATTATATGTACATATATGTGTGTGTATGTATGTATGTATATATGTATATTTGTTTTTGTTTTGTTTTTGTTTTTTTTTTTTTTTTTTTTTTTTTTGGTTTTTCGAGACAGGGTTTCTCTGTGGCTTTGGAGCCTGTCCTGGAACTAGCTCTTGTAGACCAGGCTGGTCTCGAACTCACAGAGATCCGCCTGCCTCTGCCTCCCGAGTGCTGGGATTAAAGGCGTGCGCCACCATCGCCCGGCTTATATTTGGTTTTTTGAGACAGATTTCTCTGTAGCTTTGGAGCCTGTCCTGGAACTAGCTCTTGTAGCCCAGGCTGGCCTCAAACTCACAGAAATCCGCCTGCATCTGCCTCCCGCGTGCTGGGATTAAAGGCGTGCACCACACCGCCCAGCATTATTTAATATTTTTGAGACAGAGTCAAGCTATATAGTCCCAGATGGCTTGGAACTCACAGAGATCCACCTGCCTCTGCTCCCTGAGCACTGGAATTACAGGTATTAGCGACCATAGCCATAGTGTTTTTTTCTTCATTTCTTTTGTTTTCAATGGCAGGGAGTTTAGTTTTTGTCTTTGTTTATTTTTTTCAGTTTGTTTGTTTAATTTATATATGACTGTCATCTTTTTATTGGACATTAGTTCTTAGCCAGCATATTAAATAAGATCCAGGCTGAATTGAATTCATTAAGGGGGTAGAATGCTCTCCATAATGGCCTCTCCTCAGTAGGACTGGACTCCTCACTCATGATTGAGTTCCTGGTAAGAAATTCAGTAGCTGGATTATCTTACTGTCTTTTTTTCTTTTCCCTTCCTTCCCTTTGTATAATGCCCGTTATACAAATATGATACCAGGGTCTCTAAGCAGAAGCAGCACATTCAAGGAGACATGGAGAGTCCTCAGGCCAACTACCAGCTACATACACTACTTCAGAATCCAGTGTCCTGGCTTCGGGAGCACGATGTGTCATGCTTCTTGTTTAGGAGTGTGCCAGGTAGACTGGCTGCCAGGCTGTGTCTCCTACAGGATTGCTGTCTTATATGTTTATATTCCCATATTATAGGATGTTACAAATTCTTCCTCCTACCTAGGCCATTTAAAACTCATCACCATGTTTTAAAGGTGCAAAACTGGCCTTTGCCGTGTTTTTTTTTTCCTTTGCTAGAAGATTCTTGCCCTGTGGTATGGCTCATCCCTTCCTCATCTTCAGGTTTTTGCTCAAATGCCACGTTCGCAGGCATGCCTTTTGTTATGGATTAGAGTGTGTCACCCCAAAAGATAGGGTGTTTTTATTAAAATTTTTATTCTGGGGGGATTTCATGCATGAATATTCTATTTACATCACTTTAACCCTTTCCTATCTCTCTCTAACTCCTCCTGTGGCTCCTCCCTCTTCTCCTCAAATTTATGAGCATTTCTTATTTAATTGTTATTGTTACCTATGTATACATATGTAACTATTTGCACATACATACACACAACTGAGTCCACTTAGAGTCGTGCACACACACACACACACACACACACACACGCACATGTACGCACACACGCGCACACACACGCCACACTTAGGCTGACCACTGGGGATTGGATACCCTATATAGGAACTCATCCCTGCAGAAAACTCTCCCTCCGCAGCAGCTGACTGCCTATCGGTCTTCATCTTAGGGTGGAACCTTGTGGAATGTGTCCTGTCCACGTCAGCACGTCCATTGGTGCTGTCATTATGTAGGTTTTCTTCAGGCAACTCTGGGTACAGCTTCTCTGTCATGTCTAGAAGACACCATCTTGAAGGGATCCTGGTCCTTCGGTTTTGCCTCCAGTATGACCCTGTTTGGAAGTCAGGTGTTTGTAGGTCACCAGGTCAAGATGAAATCTAAGTGACTCTAATCTGTGACAGCTGCAGCATGACAATTGTAGGAGAGAGCCTGAGAGCGGAGTCAAAGCAAAAGGGTGTGGGACACGGGGGCTTGGCCTGTCATCTCTAATCCAAGGAGAGCCCGAGGCGACCCCAGTACAGGCAGAGAGAGAGAGATGTGGAACCATTCTCCTTTACGGTCTTCAGTTGGAGCGAACCTCACTGTCACCTTGATTTGGGACTCCTGGGACTCCAATCATTTCTGTCATTTGAGCCATCTACTTTGTGGTACTTTCCTACAGCAGCCCACAGATCAACTCTATCTTCTTTCACCCACACTAGCCAAAATTGTGCGTTCAATCCCCCTTCTTTTCTCTAGAATGCAACCGCCCTTCAGTATCGAAGGGGCACTGGTGGTAGGACACCAAAATCAAAAGATGTTCAAGCGCTCCATTTAAAATGCTGTAGTATTTGCGTATAACCCACGCACCTATATTTGGGTGTAATCTCCCTATACCCATTGTCTTAGAGAGGGTTTCTATTGCTGTGGGGAGACATCATGACCATAGCAACTGTTTTTTAAAAATATTTATTTATTTATTATGCATACAATATTCTGTCTGTGTGTATGTCTGCAGGCCAGAAGAGGGCACCAGACCTCATTAAAGATGGTTGTGAGCCACCATGTGGTTGCCGGGAATTGAACTCAGGACCTTTGGAAGAGCAGGCAATGCTCTTAACCACTGAGCCATCTCTCCAGCCCCCACAGCAACTCTTTTTTTTTTTTTTTTTTTTTTTGGTTTTTCGAGACAGGGTTTCCCTGTAGTTTCTAGAGCCTGTCCTGGAACTAACTCTTGAAGACCAGGCTGGCCTCGAACTCAGAGATCTGCCTGCCTCTGCCTCCTGAGTGCTGGGATTAAAGGCCCACAGCAACTCTTATAAAGGAAAACATTTGATTGTGTGGTGGCTTACAGTTAAGAGGTTCGGTCTACCACGCCTGTCTACATGCCTTTAACACTTAACAAGATGTAAATGCCCTGCAAACTGCTGTTCTGTTTTCCTAGATATTTTTAGTCTATAGTTGGGTGAACTTGCAGGTTCGGAGCTGAAGGATTTTATGAGGCTAAGAAAATTATTGGATTCTTAGAGAAGTAATGCATTTAATTTTTCCTGTATTTCATTTTCATTGAGTGTCTGTAAGAGATCACTTATGCAAAATGCTGAATATAGTTAATTGTGGTATAGTGCATACTCAAAAATTGCTAAGACAGTAGATTTTATATTCTCATCACAAAAAATGGTAAGTATATGAGGTACGAACACATTAATTAGCTTAATTTAGCCTTTCTGTGATACATACTTTTTATTATTTTTATTTTCTGAACATTAGTTTTTCAACTGCACGTGTGTTTGTGTGAGGGTATTGGGTCCAGTGGAACTGGAGTTGCAGACAGTTGTGAGCTGCCATGTAGGTGCTGGGAATTGAACCTGGGGCCATTTGGAAGAGCAGTCGGTGCTCTTAACCTCAGAGCCATCTCTCTAGCACCCCAATCCTTTTTTTTTTTCAAGACAGGGTTTCTCTGTGTAACAGCCCTGGCTGTCTTGAAACTAGCTCTTGTAGACCAGGCTGCCCTCAAACTCACAGAGATCCACCTGCCTTTGTCTCCGGAGTGCTGGGATTAAAGGTGTGCACCACCACTCCCCGGCAATATGTACATATTTTAAAGTATTATGTTGCACACTGTTAAGCATAGACAATTTTATCAGTCATTGTAGTGATTTGAATGGTCTCATATGCTTAGATGTTTAAATATTTGATTCTCAATTGGTGAAACTGAGTTGGCCAAGGCTTAGGACATGTGGCCTTGTTTGAGAAGGTGTGTCACTGGGGGCTGGGTTTGAGGTTTCAGAAGACTCAAACTATTCCCAGTGTGTTCTCTCAGCCTCCTGCTTTGAGATCTGAGCTTTCAGCTGCTGTAGCAACACCCTGTCCCAGGCCTTCACCTTGTCCTGGATCTTAACTCGGCTGTTGTGGATTCTGACCCTCTAAAACACTCAGCCCAATTAAATACTTAATTTCGTAATTCGCATTGCCCATGGCATTCTATCACAACAATAGAAGCCTAAGACAACTACTAAGACAACCATCCAGGTTGACCTCAGACTCCTCATAGAGCTCAGCCAGCCTAGTCTTCATCTTCTGATCCCCTTGTGCTACTCTCACAAACGCTAAGATGATAGGCATGCACCACCAATGCTTGCTAGGAAAAAAAAAAAGAATTAATTTTTTTTTTTTTTTTTTTTTGCAACCAAACTGCATTAAACCCCACTTGGAATAGTGGTAAAGTACCACTGATGGAGCGGTGTGGGTGTTCACCGGACACTTCACTCTTGTCTTTGGTTCCCCAAGGTGGAGTCTTGCAGGGAGACAGTCATTCTCCCGAGTTGATGACGAGAATATGAAAACTCGGAGTCTTTAAAGATATCACCTGAAAACGTAGTCAGCCCGAGAGTCGCAAGGCTGGTCCGAAGCACAGAGTGTTCTGTGGCATTCAGGTTACACTGCTTTTAGGTGTGTGGTTTCATTTTTACATCCAGTGACTCTATTTCACAAACAAATGCCAAATGCCTGCTTGGTGCTGGGCACTCTGCTACATTCTGAGTTCTACATGGTAAACAAAAGTGGACCTGTAGAGTTTATTGGCTGGGGAGGAAAACAATCAGAAACATACCCAAGGGAGCTGAGAGGGCACATGCTTTGCATGCATGCAGCATGGGCTCAACTCCTGGCAGCACTGCATGCATGGGGCATGGGTTCAACTCCTGGCAGCAAAACCCCGAACAAGCAAGTACAAAATCACAATTGCAATGTGGCAGATGCTATGGAGGAAAGGCACATGTTATCATGCAAGCGTAAAATACATGGCATTTTGTGCTCCTGTGTTGTTCTCTAATTGCTTTACATCTTTATGTCTGTCTAACATGCCCTGAGTTCAGTCCCCAGCACCATATAAAACAAGGTGTGGTGACCCATGTCTGATTTCAGTACTCAGGGATAGAGGCAGCAGGATAGGAATTAAAAAACCTTGGCACAAGCTGATGTCCTCTGAGAGGAGAGAACCTCAGTTAAGAAAATACTTCCAGGGGGGCTGGAGAGATGGCTCTGAGGTTAAGAGCACTGCCTGCTCTTCCAAAGGTCCTGAGTTCAATTTCCCAGCAACCACATGATGGCTCACAACCATCTGTAATGGGGTCTGGTGGCCTCTTCTGGCTTGCAGGCATACACACAGACAGAATATTGTATACATAATAAATAAATAAATAAATAAATAAATAAATAAATAAATGAAAAATACTTCCATAAGATAGGGCTGTAGAGAATTTCTTAATTCATAATTGATGGGAGAGGGTACAGCCTATTGTGGGTGGTGCCACCCCTGGGCTGGTGGTCCTGGGTTCTGTAAGAAAGCAGGCTGAGGGGGCTGGAGAGATGACTCAGAGGTTAAGAGCATTGCCTGCTCTTCCAAAGGTCCTGAGTTAAATTTCCCAGCAACCACATGGTAGCTCACAACCATCTGTAATGAGGTCTGGTGCCCTCTTCTGGCCTTCAGGCATACAGACAGAACATTGTATACATAATAAATAAATAAATTTTTTTTAAAAAAGAAAGCAGGCTGAGCAAGCCATGGGGAGCAAGCCAATAAGCAGCACCCTTCCGTGGCCTCTGCATCAGCTCCTCCCTCCAGGTTCCTGCCCTGTTTGAGTTCCTGTCCTGACTTCCAATGGACTACAATGTAGAAATGTGAGTCAAATAAACCCTTTCCTCCTCAACTTGCTTTGGTCACGGTGTTTCATCATAGCAAGAGTAACACTAACTAAGACAATAACAAGAATGCTTTGCTCTTGGTAGACTTGTTTTTTTTTTTTAAGATTCATTTATTATAGATACAGTGTTCTACCTGCAATGTATGCCTGCAGGCCAGAAGCTATGGATGGTTGTGAGCTACCGTATGGTTGCTTGGAATTGAACTCAAGACCTCTGGGAGAGCAGTCAGTGCTCTTAACCTCTGAGCCATCTCTCCAGCCCTTGGTAGAGTTCTTAATGGAATCATTAAATATTAACCCAAAAGGAGTCTTCATTGATCATTAGATCTAAACACTCATTATATTAGGTAGAAATATTTTGATTATAAGCAACAACAAAAATGATCCCTCTCCAACTGTTTTAGAGAAAAATTAGTGGTTAAGATAATTGAAAAGATCATGTGGATAGATGGTAGTTTTTCAGGCAAGCCTTAATATGCTAGAAATGTTGATTGTTCCCCGGCTTTCTTTGTTTTTGGTACTGCCTGCCTATTGTAAGGCTGGCTTCATGTGGTCACAAGGCCGTTGCCCAAATCTCAGACTTAGGGTTGTTCATTTATTCCATGGGTGAAAAGAATTTTTCTCTAGAATAAGAAAGTTTCTTTCTTTAAAATCTTTAAAATTTGCTGGAGCAAATACCAACTTATTTTGCATTTCACTGATCTGGAGTGGAGTATGTCTTTTACCAAATCGCTGTGGGTGGGAGGATGAGAGGATTCATGAAAGCACTTGAGCCAAGAGAGGGTCGGGTTTCCCCAGTGCACATGGACCTCACGTGAGAGGAAGGGACACCTGATGGAGGTCCGGATGCAGCTACTGGGAGGAGGGAGAAATGGGCTGGCTGGAGATAGCTCCGCATCTGCTATGCTTAGTTATCTCTGCACCCAACCCAGCCTCTTATTAACTACCTGTCATAGGCAACTCACTGCGCTAAGTGCTTTGTTAAATAATAGCTTTGATTCCATGAAACCAGGGAGTGTGAGCTAGGAGGCACACACAGCCAGAGTGGAAGATGGTACATAGAAAAACCTCTCCATGTGTGCACAAGGCACTTTCCTGCTTAAGACATCTGAAGAGTACCTATTATACTGTGCACTGAGAATCCTCACCTTGTGTGTGCCAGGTGTCAGAGACACTGGGCATTACACAATTTTTCATTCAATTACCGTGTAAGATGAACTAATAAAGAGAAAATGCAACGCTTGCATCCAGTCCTCTTACCACATTTTTAAAAGGATTAACTGAGCTGTTTGTTATGCAAACTTGACTTTCCAAATGTATTCTTGAGCCTCCAAGACATGTCCTGAAATATTTACCCTACATGGGATGTCTGAGGCAGTTTCTCTCTTCCTCAGTCCTAAAATAGCTTCCTCTCTCCATGTTTCCCTGCTCAACACAAAGAAAGGAACATAATTCTTTTGCTCTGAATTTAATGGGTTGTGCTTTTTAAAATGCCTAGCTAGAGCCCGTTGCGATGTTGGTCTATAACAAAAGCTAGATGAACCTGAACCCGCAGCTTCAGAGGGTTGCACACTTGTTTCCTCTTTAGAGATTCTAGTTAGGCAGCATCTAACTTCAGATTATCCTTGACCAAAATTTGATCACTCTATTTAAACAAAAGTTCTCATCTCCCCTTTGGGTACCCGAAATTACTATCCTTATCAGTGCTGCAAGCATTGGCCAGGCATAGTGGTGCCTACTTTTAATCCCAGCACAAAGGAGGCAAAGGCAGACAGATCTCTGTAAGTTCAAGGTCAGCCTGGTCTACCCATTGAGTTCTAGGCCTGCCAAAACTACACTGTGAGGCCCTGCCTCAAAAATAAAACAAACGAAAAAAAACAAAAACAGGATTGCAAGCTTGGATAGGTACAGGGCAAGCATATGGTAAGACATCCAGGGATCCATATCGATCTGGATGTAACATACATTTGTAAAGAGTATGTGTACATGAGTTGCGGGTGCATGTGTGGAGGTCAGAAGACAGCTTTTGGGAGTCTGTTTTCTTCTTTCACTGTGGGATCCGAAGCTCCAGCTCAAGTCTTCAGCCTTGCTTGGCAAGCGCTTTTATGTTCTACTGAGCTGCTGAGCCATGTTGCCAGCCTTCGCACACACGCGCGCGCGCACACACACACACACACACACACACACACACACACACGAGCCGCGCATGCATGCACGCACGCACACACGCACGCACGGACTTTTGCATCTGCCCCAGTGGGAAGTGGATAACTTACTGAAAATTATATGGAATGATGAGAAGAACTTCTGAACACCAAGAGCAGAAAAAAATCCCATTCTCCATCTTCCTCCAGCCACTCTTTTTGTCTTTGTGTGGGACAATGGTCTTCTACCCTGTCACTTATATTGTTTTGTTTTAATAAAACACTGACTGGCCAGTAGCCAGGCAGGAAGTAGAGGTGAGGCAACCAGGCGGGAAGTATAGGAGGGACAACGAGAACAGGAGAATTCTGGGAAGAGGAAAAGATCAGTTTGCAGTTGTGACAGAGGAAGCCAAACACGGAGGAAGCAAGATGAGAATGCCTCCCTGATAAAAGGTACCAAGCCACATGGCTGACATAGACAAGAATAATAGGCTAATTTAAGATTTAAGAATTAGTTAATCGGGAGGCAGAGGCAGGTGGATCTTTGTGAGTTCGAGACCAGCCTGGTCTACAAGAGCTAGTTCCAGGACAGGCTCCAAAGCTACAGAGAAACCCTGTCTCAAAAAGTAAAAATAAAATAAAATAAAATAAAATAAAATAAAAAAAGAATTAGTTAATAAGAAGCCTGAGCTAATAGGCCAACTACGTTTATAATTAATATAGACCTCTGTGTGTTTCTTTGGGACTGAACGGGTGTGGGACTGGGTGGGACAGAAGCCTCTGCCAACATGTATTCTAGATATTATCCTTGTAACTGAAGTATAGCTGACAGGGTGTTCTCTCATTCTGAAGTCTAGTCTACCTCTTCACCTGGTGGGGGAATTTCCTTTGCCGTGCAGAAGCCTCTTAATTTCACTAATTACCCATTTACCCATTCTTGGGGTCCTTTCCAGAAAGTTCTTACTTATGCCCGTACCTTCAAGTGTTTTACCTGGTTTCCTCTCACACATCTAGCACTTCTGGTTTATATTAAGTTCTTTAATACATTTTGAATAGATTTTGGTACAGGGTGGGAAATAAGAGTGCCCTTAACCACTGGGCCATCTTTCCAGGCCCTCATTGTCTCTTAAGTGTGTAATTTTTGACAAGTCATTCAGTTTCTTGAAATCTTGGTGTTCATCCCTCGATCAGGGTTATATTGGTTGCCTTCATTGTTTTTGAGACAGGGTTCTCTGTGGAGCCCTGGCTGTCCTGAAACTTGCTCTGTAGACCAGGATGGACCAGCCTGGCCTTGAACTCACTCTGTAGACCAGGCTGTCCTCGAACTCAGAGATCCACCTGCCTCTGCCTCCTGAGAGGCAGATTAAAGGCATATGCTGCCACCACCCAGCTTCTTTTTAATTTTTAAAAATTATTATTTTATCTTATGTGTATGATTGCTTTGTATTTATGCAAGTCTATGCCTGGTGCCTGCCGAGGCTATAAGAAGGCATCAGATCTCCTGACACTGTTATTGCAGGTGACTGTGGGCAATATCGGTGCTGGGAACTGAATCGTAGTCCTGTGTAAAGGCAACAAGTGTTCTTAACCGCTGTGCCATCCAGCCCTACTTATCTGATTTTGGTGATGATGCACTCTACAGAAGCAAGTTTGTGAGAATTTATTTGGCTCACAGTTTGAGAGGGTACAGTCTTTGGCTCACGGTTTGAGAGGGTACAGTCTGTCATAGCAGAGGGGAGGCGTGGCAGTGGGAACAGCGCTTTGGGCCAATTAGATCATGAGTCCCAATGGGTCAGGAAGCAGAGAGCCTGGGCCCAGACCAGGGTGGGTGTTCTCAGCCTTCCTAACACTGCGATCCTTTAATACAAGTTCTCACGTTGCCGTGATTCCCCAACCATAAAATCATTTCATTGCTACTTCATAATTGTAATCTTTCTATTGCTATGAATCAAAACATAAGTATGTGATATGTGGCCCCAGAAGGGCTGTGACCCTCAGGTTGAGAACCACTGCTCTGGTTCTTTCCCCATAGCCCACCCACCGTCTGCTAGTTAGGCCCCATGTCTGAAAGATCTTGCAACCTCCAAAACAGAAACCATTTAAACACTCCAGGGGGGAGAGGGGTGGGGGGCAAATTACCCTCACAACTTATGCCTGCCCTGTGAAGTCCATGTTTGCAAATGCCTGGTACTCTGTGTGTGTGTATGTGCATGTGTGTGCACGCGCACACATAGCGTGCATGGGGAAAATGCCCGTTTTTCTTTCATTAACAAAATCAAAGTTCAGTATCAGAGAGGAATATTATTTTATGGAAACCTCCTCTGAGGAGCTCTGGGTGAAGTCTAGGAGGACATTTTGCAGCTACAAGAGAGTTGGCTTTTCTAGGATGTGTAATTGCTCTTTGAATTCACCTTCTCTGCCCTTTCACCTACAGACACCCCCCACACCCTTTCTTCTGTTATTTTTTAATCGAGAACACATGTTTCCAGTTGTCAAAGTCTGTGCTCAGCTCCTTCGGTGCAAACTGAAGCATGTCCGTGAGAGGATGCTGTGACACGGGCCGGTGGCTGCCCCCTGAACCAAGGAGGCGAGGCAGAGGACACCCAAGTATTCAAAGCACACAGTCAAGTTCTCTGAACGTCTTTTCCCTCACTTTCTCGCAGGTTTGTGCTCCAGGAAGAAAGCCCCGGGGTGGCGGGAGCGCTGTCAGCAAAGCCCCTTCTCCATCAGTAGCTCCTCTGGGTCAGGAATGTGGTTAGATAAGATAAGGAGCGGAGTGGAATGCCAGCACTCAATCAGAGCTACCCGGGGACCGCCTTTCGAGCGGAGGGCACAGGCGCACATGCTCCCTGGGAACATCAAAAAACAAGGAGGACACCGAACTCAGGAGAGAGTGTGCCAACTGTGCTTTCTCCGAGCTACCTCTGACCTGCAACTTGAGACATTCTTTCCCTGTCTAGCTGCACCTTTGAGAATGTCCCCTGGGATTGCGGCTTACTTAATAGTTCTATTTAGCAAAGCATTGGGGGAACCTGGCCAGTCCTAGCCTACCAGCCTCCCCTAGAGCTCCTGGATTCCTCTGTCTTTCCCTCCTGGCCTCCCCTCCTCCACGCTCCTGCCAGCCAGTTTCTAACCCTTTCTTGGCCTGTGGATTCCTCTCAAAGGCAGGGGCTGGGAGGACGGCACTGGCACCCGAGAACCCAGGTCCCCAGACTTCTCCCCTCAGAAACCTTAAATTCTGTCTCAGAAACTCTCTCTTGGGTCTCCTGAACAGTAGTGTTGTGTCCCGTGTGTGGTCTCGTCCATATCTGGCCCATCCCGTGGCTCCCACCACCACCACTAGTGGTTCCTCATAATACTGTGAAATGCCCTTGGGAAGAGAAATGGCACAAGCTACTTTACCCTCCCCGCAACCCCCTTTTGAGAGAAGGTTTTGCTATGTAACTGTGTAGCCCTGGCTGGCCTGGGACTCGCTATGTAGACCAGGCTAACTCAGACTCAGCAATCCTCCTGCTTCTGCCTTCTAAGTGCTGGGTTAATTTAAAGAGGGCACCACCAGCCTTGTAGGGAGGAGAGGAAACCCTGAACCAGTGATGTCCTGAGTGACTGTGTGCTGTTGACATCAGCACAGTCACGTCAAGGACTGTCTCCCTGGTGGTGAATCAGAGGCATGGCAAAGCCTTCCGCTGGTCCAAGTGAGGAAGTTGATCCTGTGTGCGGAAAATGTCCATCATAGCTTCCTAGATATCTAAAGATGTCCCCACTACAGAAACTGTTCCCTCACGATTAGCTAATGTCTCCTTGATTCAGTTGTACACCACAGATCCCACCTCCTTGTTTATCAACCCTACCTCCCTGTTCAACTCTCCATAATAAACATGCCGAGCTTCCGGGGTGTTGTGCTTTCTCCAGCAGAGAGCCCCGTCCACAAACTCCCAGCTTTTCCGTCTGTCTGTGTTTATCTTTTCTTCATTCCCTCAACACCACTAGCCGGATCCAAGTCCCTGGAGACGTGCAAGGTGGAAGCACTGGCTGGCTTTTTCTGTTTCCTTCTTAGTCAGTTTATAGACCCTGAACATTCATTCATCCATGAGAAGACCTTGGAAGAGGCAGGATAACTGGAGAAAGAAGAGGCTCTCTGGGGGAAAGGAGCAAAGATTGACAACCACCCATAAGTCACTACAGTGGAGCAAAGCAACAAACATAGACCAAATACCAGGAAGAAAACGGACTTTGGGGGCTGGTTTGCTTTGGATTTGAATAAAAGGTTCTAATGATGAAACCCACAGTATTTAAACATTTATGTCCAGAAGCATGTATGGAAGTCAAGGGTGGACTGAAAGCTGTGAGCTTTTATCTCAGTTATCTTTTATACATTAATGTTTTAAAAAATAATTTTTATTTGGGTGGTGTGTGTGTGTGTGCGCGCACACACAGGCACATGAAGGAACCCATGGAGCCCAGAAGAGGGTGTTCAATTCTCTGGAGCTGGAGTTCCAGGAGACTGTGAACTTCTGTTAATGTGGTCCTGGGAGACAAAAGTGGGTCGTTAATTAACGAGGTGACCCCTGAAAATGTTTTCCTTTGTAAACACTGTCTTACTTCTGGGGAATTTTCAACCCACCTTTAATTACTGCTACCGGGGATCCCTTGGTTCAGCCCCCAATAAACATCACCACAGTGCTCCACTTGGAGATGTATTCCCCGCCCCCAGACTTTCTTCTGCACACTTATTTACACTTGCATTTTGTAGACACACTTCTCTGTTCTCAGGGAGTTGAGCAACCTTGTGGTTTTCTACTACACAATGCCCTGGCATTTACTTTCCACATGATGACATCCATTCTTCCTGTGCCAACGCCAAAGGAGTACTTATTCCTTCCCCTAATTGCTGAACAGTATCGGCAGGCATAGCTTAGGTACCTGTCCCCTCTGCTGGGCACTTAGGTTGTGGCTATCTTCTGTCATAACCAATAATGCCGTGAAGACCTCTCGTGTGCACAGTTCCCGAATATCTGTGCAAATGCTGTTCTGAGAGTTTTAATTTTTTATTATTTTATGCATATTGGTATTTGTTTGTGCATATGTCTGTACACCATATGCATGTACACCATATGAAGAGGGCATCAGATCCCCTGGAACTGGATTTACAGAGGGGAGCTGCCAAGTGGGTGCTGGGAATCAAACCTGGGTTCTCTGGAAGAGCAGCCAGTGCACTGAGCCGTCTCTCTTGCCCCATGCTCTGGAGTTATTTCTCTCTTCCTTCCTTCCTTCCTTCCTTCCTTCCTTCCTTCCTTCCTTCCTTCCCTTCCCCTTCCCCTTCCCCTTCCTTCCTTCCTTCCTTCCTTCCTTCCTTCCTTCCTTTCTTTCTTTCTTTCTTTCTTTCTCTGCTTCCCAAGTGCTGGAATTAAAGGAGTGCACCTCCACCACCCCACCTTATTGTTGTTAAATTGCCTAGATTTTAAAAGCTTTTGTTCTAGTGAGGCAGCCATTATTTAAAGCTGAGAAGTTGAGGAACAGCTCAGGGTCTTATAACTTAAAAATAAGTATTTACAGGGCAGATGAAATGGCTCATCAGGGAGGACACGTGCCTTAAAAACCCTGGAAACCTGAGTCTAAGTCTAGAAACACACAGGGTCAAGGGAAGAAATGATGACACAAAGTTGTTCTATGACTTCCCCAGGCCATGACGCATGACGTCGCTGTCACCCCACACATGTGCAAGCACTCACACCCACAACAATAAACAAATAAGGGGGGGAAGGCCGACAATGGTGGCGCACACCTTTAATCCCAGCACTTGGGAGTCAGACGAGGGTGGATCTCTGTAAGTTCGAGGCCAGCCTGGTCTACAGAATGAGTTCCGGGACAGGCTCCAAGGCTCCACAGAGAAACCCTGTCTCGAAAAACAAACAAAAAAAAAAAAACAAAACAAAACAACAAAAAACTCAAAATAACAGCAACAAAAACCTCAAAAAGGGTACATATAGAAAACAAATTAACAGTAATTAGAAGCATAATATTTTTAATTTCCAGCATAATTTAATTCTAAAACTATACAATGTGTGTGTGTGTGTGTGTTTTATTTATTTTTTAAATGAGAGGATAAAGCCAAGGGCCTCAGACTTGAGGATCCAACTTGGAACTCAGCTGGCTTTTTCGGAGCTGAGTATTTCGCTGATTGCGTTGAATTTTCTTCACCTCACCCTTGAGAGGAGAGTAAAGCTTGCCAGGGTTTTTCCTAAGAACTAAGACCCAAAAGCCTCCCTTGGCCTGATATGGCCTGGAAGGGAACAAGCCTGGGGTGGGTGAAACCCTGGGTCTCAGTGGCAGCTGGTGCAGGAGTGGGGGTTTTTCACAGGCCAATCCCAAAGGCGCAATGCGTGGGTCCTTTACCTCCCCGGGTGTGGGAATGGGTGGGAAGGGGTTAATATGAAACCGCAGAACTCACTGACCTGCCAGGACCTGATTCCTGGCTGCACTTTGAGGGCTCTGACTGCCAGCTGTCCCTCCTGTGGTTTGTTTAATGTTCAGATGGACCTGGTCACAGTCCCCTCTTTACGTGCTTGGGGATCTTCTTTATCCAGCTGTCGTCCCTAAGACCTAAACCTAGTCACTGGAAAGCCAGGGGGGGTTCAGCATCTGCCAGAAACTCTTCTCTTTGTTGCAGAATGGAGCTTTGTCCCAATACTAGAGCTGGGTGCCTGGGTCTCCAGGGTGAAACTCATGTGGTCCCCCACGGCATGGAGCGCCACTTGCAGACCCTGGGAGGAAAGGCGGAGCTACAGTGTAAGTAGTCACAGTCAAGGCAAAATGAGTAAAACGACAAGAAGGGGCTGGAGGGGGAGTGGCGATTGGGTTCCATCCCTCGTGAGATACATCAAAGCATCAAGGCCTTCTCCAGATGGTCAGCACTCAAGATTAAAAATTGCTTGGCGGTGGTGGTGCACGCCTTTAATCCCAGCACTAGGAAGTCAGATGCAGGCAGATCTCTGTAAATTCGAGGCCAGGCTGGTCTACAAGAGCTAGTGCCAGGACAGGCTCCAAAGCTACAGCAAAACCTTGCCTCGAAAAACAAACAAAAAGTATTATTGATTACTTTGATAATCGTGATTATGGTAAAGTTTTGGTGTTCTCTTAGCACATTTTACTTTTTTAATCTGTTAAGGGAAGTTTAATACACGGACTGTTGGATGAGAAACAAATCTCTGGATTCCAGAACTTTCTGTTTGTAGTATTGAAAGACACCCCCCCCCCAGTGTGGGGAGAGTCTCACTCAAGTCTCGGGATAATACGACCCCCCCCTCCAGTAACTCACGAGAGACTGTCCTTGCTACAATCACATGAGGTTTTAATGATGAGATGTGATGGGAACCAGTGAACTGGGGCCAAGACTCATAACCCACGCAGGGGAAGAGTTCAACCCCGAGTGGCTGGGAGAAGGAGTTTTTAAGGGAAGAAACCACAGCCCAGTGATCCAAAAGGGGCAGGGAGGGTGTAGAAAATTCCGAAAATACCAGTGATGATCAGAAGGGGGGCAACTCCCTGCCTCTCAAGATCACTCTCAGGGTCATAATCAGCTAGTTCCTAAAACACAGTATTCCAAAATACCAATGATAACCACAAGGGGGGAAACTCCCTGTTTCTCAAGATTATTCTCAAGATTACAATCTAACTTTATCTTCAGCTAGTTCCTGAAACACAGTCACTGAACCGCTAATCCTAGATTTCTGATTCTTCTCTTCCTGCTTAGATTTTTGGCTATTTTCTTCCTGCTGGGGGAAACCTGAATTTATCCAGGGCTTTCTTTGGGGAGACCTGGATTTATCCAGGTCTTTCAAATGGCCCACATAAGCTCATATATCCAAATGCATGGTACCCAGTTGGTGGAACTGTTTGGGAAGGGTTAGGAGGTGTGGCCTTGTTGGAGGAGGTGTGTCATTCCCAGTCTGCCTGGTGCTTGTGGATCAGCTGTAGGCTCTCAGCTACTTATTTAGCACCATGACTGCCTACCTGCTGCTTCCCTCCTCACCACAATGGACATGGACTAACTCTTTGGAACTGTGAGCCCACAAATCAAATACTTTCTTTTGGTTATAGTGTTTTGTCACATTAATAGAAAATTAACTAAGGCAGAAGTCAACACAGCGTGTCGGGGGGGGGGGGGGGAAGCTAGATTTCATGATGGACGTGTGGAACGGGAACTACGAAGTCAACAAAGTCTCAGTGCTCACAGACCACAGGCCATGGTACAAGGTCTGGAGCTAAATCTGAGGCAGTGGAGCTGGAACTGGCTGGGAAGAATGGAGGGAAGCTGCCTGGCTGATATTCACCAGAGTTGGTCATCATGGGTGTTGTGTTATTTTAAAAATGCTATGAAGTCCCAAATGGTGGCCCTAGTGGTGGTGGCAGCCCATGTGGTGGCAGGCAGTGGGCTCTGGGAGCAGCCAGTCCCAGGCAGAGATGGCTGCCGGTCCCTGAGCAGTGACTGGTCCCAGGCAGGGAGACACATGGCGGGCCGGCAGAAGACAGAGAAATGGTGAGGTTGAATATTTATTCAGGGGAGTTATGAAGGGGGAAGGGGGAGGGAGAGGGAGACAGAGACAGAGACGGGGAAGCAGAGAAGTGGGGAGAGAGGCAGAAGCGAAGCTGCCTCTCCGAGAGGAAGATGGAAAAGAGCAAGCTCAGGCTGGAAGCTGAAGATCAGCCTGTCTCAGGGGGATGGGGGAGGGAGTGGGTGTGCCTTGTCTCTTAAAGGGACAAGGACCAAAACTATAACAATGGGGGCCTGCTAAAAGAGAGGAAAGACCTGGATAATGCCCCCAGAACATAAAAATGAATGTCAGAATGATAATTCCATTTTAAGAGGTTCTCCACTAGAAGAAAATACCCATTTTATTTTTCTGGATTTAGGCAGAAAAAATCATTAAAATACACTAGGAAAAAACTTTGTTTGTTTGTTTGTTTGTTTTTCAAGACAGGGTTTCTCTGTGTAACAGCCCCAGCCATCCAGGAACTAGCTCTATAGACCAGGCTGGCCTTGAACTCACAGAGATTCACCTGCCTCTATCTCCCGAGTGTTGGAATTAAAAGGAATTAAAAGCGTGCGCCACCACCACCTGACAAAACAAAACAAAACAAAACAACAACAACAACAAAAAAAAAACTGGAGGTGTTGGTGATGCACGCCTTTAATCCCAGCACTCAGGAGACAGAGGCAGGAGAATCTTTGTGAGTTCGAGGACAGCCTGGTCTATAGAGCTAGTTCTAGCATCGTCAGGGCTACACAGAGAAACCCTGTCCCCCAAAACAAAACAAAAACATAAAACAAAACAAAGGAAACTGGGAAGGCATAGTGACAGAGGGGAAATTCTCAGGGCAAATTGGCAGCTAAACTAGCCAAATAGGGCAAGCTCTAGGTTCATTGAGGGACCCTGGCTCAGTAAATCAAGTAGAGAGTGATCAAGAAGGTACCCTATCTCAATTTCCGGTCTCCACAGGCTCATAAACATATGCACGAGTACTCAGACATGTGCATACCACACACACATATATACACACCCATAATTTTAAAAAAAGGTAATAAAAATAATAATTAAACTGCTCCTGGGAGAATATAAAATTAAAAAGCCTTAAAACTTTTCATTTCTCTTTATCAGAATTTAATATTTATTTTTTCTCTATCAGAATTTAATATTTCTTTTTTATCTCTTTATCAGAATTTAATATTTCTTTATCAGAATTTAAATAAATAAAGTTAAATATAGACAAGGGATTTTGAACAAAGAGGCTTGTCAGTGCCCAGTGTGGTGGGTTCACTGTCATCTTGAAGGACATGGCCGTGGGCACAGTTAATCCTCTGTGTGACAGAGACTGAGGAAGTCACGGGAAGTTCACAGGTCCCTGACTGTCTGCTTCAGCAGGATTTTGTTTTACATCCCATATCACCAAAGGTGGTGAGGGCAGGGACAAAACAGTTATGGTCTCCAGTGAAATATTTCTCAGGTGCCCTCCAGTTTAATGTCTTCAAAATGAAAAGCTCACGGCATCCCGTAGAGCAGCGGTTCTCAGCCTGTGGGTTGCAACCCCTTCCGGGGTCGAACAACCCTTACACAGGGGTCACGTATAGGATAGCCTGCATATCAGGTATTTACAGTATGATTCATACCAGTAGCAAAATTACAGTTATGAAGTAGCAATGAAAATGATTTTATGGTTGGGGGTCACCACAACATGTATTAAGGGGTGCACAGCATTAGGAAGGTTGAAAACCACTGATGTAGAGCCTTCGAGAGCCGGAAGGAACTGACCTCACTTTTCAACTCAGTGCAGCTGTGCCAGCAACTCCTGCCATAAGTATTCTTCTCTCTTATTTACTATTATTTAATCCCCGCTCTTTGGGTGGGTTTGCTTTGGTTTGTAGATTGCTGGTTAGGGTTTTCCGGCCGCTGTTTCTGTTTCTCCGCCCACTTTACTGCAAGGCCTCGCTACGCTCTTGCTCTTCCCTCACATCTCCCGTATCCCCGTGTCTCTTCCTCTTTTGTCATTAATCATCTCCATTTTACTTCTTTATTGTACCCATCATGGACTTAATAGTTTCAAAAACTGTGGGCCCTAACAGCACCCCAGCCTTCCCTGCCAGGCTGCTTTACCCACATCCACGTCCCTCTCTTCACAGCGGATCTTTTTGTCCTCCTAACTATCCACGTTCTTCCCTCCCAAGCCCAATCTCATTAACTAAGATCCAAGGACACTCTGTACTAACCTTGGTTGTTAATCTCCCCCAGTTACTGAAGAGAAAGGGGCCGAGGCTGCTAACAGGCTCGGAGGCCATTGCATCCCGGTAACACCGGGAAGCTGAGGTTGCCCGTCAGTTAAAATCCTTCTCAGGGAATAAGGTAGAGGTTACACAAGCACCCTCCAGAATGGAGGAGCTCTTTTCTGAGCTGCACACTCGAACTCTGCTGAACACAGTACTCCAACTGAACAAACATGGCTGATTAAAAAATGACCTAAAAATGAAAAAAACACTGGGTGCACTAATCCCAATGCAGCTATGTAAGAGACGTGCGTCTCCATGACAACCCGACTTCTGTGAAAGTTACTAGCCGTGGGGTGATGGCAGCTAGTCAGAGTGAGTTAGATGGAATCCCGGCCAGAGAACTCAAAAGAATGAAAATTGTGAGCATGTTCCGAGACACAAACGGCTGATGAAATAAGGGAAGTAATGCATGGTGTGGAAGAAAAACCCACCCAACAAGCACACAGAAACACTGAAGAAAAAAGCACTCTGAAATGCTAGAAATGAAAAATCACAGGAAGTCAAATAAAAACTCCGTGGAAAGTCTCAGTAGTAGAACAACCAAAGAGAGGTCAGAATATCTGAGCTTGAAGACAGTCGTGGAGGGAAGGGCACAATCCAACAAGACCAAAGATGAATAGACCAGTGAGACGTTCAAGATACACTCAACACTGAAAAGCCCAAAAGATGAGTTCTGGGCATAGGTGAAGGGTGAAAATCCTGTTTCAAAGGCTTGCAAAACACTTTCTAAAGAATCGTAACAGAGCTCAGGGGTAGTGGCACACGCCTTAGAGCAGGCTGATCTCTGAGTTCGAGGCCAGCCTGGTTTACGGAGCAAGTTCCGGGATAGCTGAAGCTACCCAGGGTTTCTCTGGGTAGCCTCAAAGCAAAACAAAACAAAACAAACACCATAATAGAAAATGTTCCAGAGTTAGGAAGACAGATGCCAATTCAGATACGGGTCATTGAGAACACCAAACACACAAGATCATATTGTCACATTACAGTTAAAACACTAACATACAGAACAAAGAACGTGAAAGCAAGGCACAAGAGAGAAACATCAAGTCACACACACAGAGGCCCAGCGGAACAACAGTAGATTATTCCATTGAAACTTTATTATTTCTTGCATTTCATTTGTTTGTGTGTGCGAATACTCGCGTGTGAGGCACAGCACGTATGTAGAAGCCAGAGACAGCTTATGGGCGTCAGTTGGCTCCTTCTACTGGATTAGGTTTCCAGACAACATCTCAAATGGCACTCAGTTTTAGCTGTTCCTCTGCTATTCCCTCCCTTCCCCAGCTCCTCCCTCCAGATTTGTTCTCCCATTCCAATCCTCATTGCGCATTCATATCTTTTACAGTACCCCTTTCTAGGAAGATCCTTCCCTCTCCCACCCCCCAGGCCCTTATTCTATACCTAACTTCTGTGAACATATGGATTGTAGCTTGCTTATCAATGACTTAACAGCTAACATCCACATAGAAGTGAGTACATGCCGTATTTGCCTTTTGGGGTCTGGATTACCTAACTGAGTATGATTTTTTTTCTAGCTCCATCCATTTACCTGTGAATTTCAGGATTTTTTTTAACAGATGAGTAATATTCCACTGTGTAAATCTACCATATTTTCTTTATCTATTCATCCATTGACAGACAGAGATGCTGTTTCCAATTTCTGGCTATTATGGATAGCTGAACACGAACAATGAGCAAGTTTATCTGTGGCAGGATGAAAGAGTCTTTTGGGCTCATGCCAAGTGGGGTAACTGGATCTTGAGGTAGCTCTAGTCTCAGCTTCCTGAGGGTGCTGCTTACTGGCTTGCTTCTCAATGCTTACTCAGCCTACTTTCTTATAGAACCCAGGACCACCATCCTGGGATGACACCAGCCACAGTGGGCTGCCCCCCACTATTGATAACTAATTGAGAAAATGCCTTACAACTGTATCTCATGGAGTCATCTCCTCAACTGAGGTTCCTCCCTCTCTGATGACTCTCGCATGTGTCCAGTTGACACACAAAACCAATCAGTACAGGGGTGTCCCATTCCTAAGTTTCTGTTGTCTTCTTTAGGGCATAGGACAGTGGTGTGCATGGATTGCCTGGTACAGAATGCTTCTGAGTCCCTGCTAGGTCTGGCCACGGGGGGTCCCAGGTAGAACATGTTTCTAGGTATTAGGGACCAACACAAAATAATGGGGATGACACAGAAGGGGAGTCAGGGGTCCACAGGGACGAGGAAAGGTGGGTCTGCCAGGGAGTGGAATTAGAGAGGGATGCAGAAAGCTACAGGTCCAGCCGGGCAGTGGTGGCGCACGCCTTTAATCCCAGCACTCGGGAGGCAGAAGCAGGCGGATCTCTGAGTTCGAGGCCAGCCTGGTCTACAAGAGCTAGTTCCAGGACAGGCTCCAAAGCTCCAGAGGAACCCTGTCTCGAAAAAAAAAAAAAAAAAAAAAAAAAAGAAAGCTACAGGTCCCTGCTGATGGTCTGCTACAGGGTTGGGGATGAGACTGGGGAGTTTGTAATAGAGGACAGGCAAGAGAATAAAGATTGCCCACTCGTTCTGGGTATTGGCAGTTGACACGAAGAAATGGAGTGAGAAAGGCAGGCCGGATCCTGCAAGGGTCTGGGGAATCCCCAGGGAAGGGAGGCAGAGAGAAAGAAGAGACCTCTGCAGGTTGAGTACTATGAGCTGAGGATGGAACTCCTACGTTATAAAAAAAAAATATGGTTTTGTATCCTGCAACTTTACTATAAATGCTTATTAGGTCCAAGAGTTTTCTAGAAAACTATGTAGGATCATTTAAGTAAAGAATCATATAATCTACATACAATAGGGATAGTTCAATCTCTTCATTTCCTATTTCTTCTCTCTTTTATGTCTTTTACTTGTCTAATTAATATAGCTAACACTTTGAGCGCTATATCAAATAGGGGAGGGGAGAGATCAAGGCACCCTTGTTTTCATTCTTGGCTTTAGAGGAAGCGATCTCATCTTGTTTCCATTTAATATAATATTGGCTATAGATTGTTTTTGCATATACCCTTTGTTATTTTGAGGTATGTCCTTAAGTCTCCAGAGTTTTTATCTTGACAAAGTTGAACTTTGTCAAATGCCTTTTCAGTATCAATTGAAATGATCCTGTGGTTTCTATGCTTAAGTTTATTTGCAAGGTATTCTACATGTATTGATTTACATATATTGAACCTTACATATGTTGGACATATGCCTTTTTTAAGATAAAGTCCTGTTGATAGTAATGTATAATCCTCTTAATGTGTTCCTAGATTCAGTTTGCAAGTACTTTGTTGGGAATTTTTGCATCTGTTTCTTTTTTGTTGTGTCTTTACCTGATTTTGGTATCAGAATAATACAGGTTTCATTGAATGAATTTTGCAGGGTTCCTTTATTTTCTGTTTTATGGAACAAATTAAGAAGAGTTGGTACGAGGCCATCCTTGAAAGTTTGATGGAGTGGCTGGAGAGATGGCTCAGAGGTTAAGAGCACTGCCTGCTCTTCCAAAGGCCCTGAGTTCAATTCCCAGCAACCACATGGTGGCTCACAACCATCTGTAATGGGTCTGGTGCCCTCTTCTGGCCTGCAGGCGTACATGCAGACAGAATATTGTATACATTTATATATCTATAAAAGAAAGTTTGATGGAACTCAGGAATGACTCCATCTTTGGAGTCATTGACTTTTTCTTTGAGTAACAATGTTTATTGTGGTTTCGATGCCATCGCTTGTAAGGGTTTAACTTTAGTGATGGTGTGCTTATAGAGATTCTTCTCTTTCTTCCAGTTCATCCAGCGCTTCAGAGTATAAAATTTTCTGCTAATCCCCAATGATGTTCTGTATTTCACTGGAGTCACCCTTTTGATTTCTAATTTTGTTGCTTTGTAATTTCTCCTTCATTTTTAATGGATTTGTTAAAGGTTTGTCAATATGATTTTAACTCTTTCAAAGAATCAACTCTTTGGTTGATTTTATATATTATTCTTTTAATCTCCATTTAATTATCTTCCCAAGTGTAAAGGGGAGGCTGGGTAGGAGGAGGAGTGGAGGAGGTATGCGTTAGCTTATGCGGCGGTATTCAGAGAGAAGGCATACTCGAGTCCCCCCTCTCCTCCTCTGTTTTGTCTTCTTCTTCTTCTTCTTCTTCTTCTTCTTCTTCTTCTTCTTCTTCTTCTTCTCCTCCTCCTCCTCCTCCTCCTCCTCCTTATTATTATTATTATTATTATCTACTGTGTTTGGGATTCCTGCTTGATTTTCAAGAGCCTTGAGGTCCATCATTAGGTTATTTATTTAATATCTTTCAGAATGTTTTTTTTTGTTTGTTTGTTTGTTTTGAGAAAGGTTCTTTGTAGCGTTGACTGGCCTGGAAGCCCCTGTGCAGCTCATGCTGGTATTGAATTCCTAGAAATCCACCTACTTCTGCCTCCAGAGTACTGGGATTAAAGGCGTGCGCCACCACATCCAGCTCTCAGATTTTTGAGTCTGAGTACTTAGAACTATAAACTTCCTTTCAAATCGACCTTGGCTGTGTCCCAGAGGTTCTGCAAGGGTGTGTCTTCATTATCATTTGTCTCTAAGATTTTTAAACTTTCTCTATGATTTCTTGAACGAGCCACTGTTCATTCAAAAATGTGTTGTTTAGTCCCCAAGTATGTCTGTGGTTTCTGTCATTTCTCTTGCTGTTGATTTCTAGTTTTATTCTGTTATGGTCTGATAGGACACAAGGAATTCTATTCCTTCGTATTTGTTGTGACTTGATTTGTGTCCTATGACACTATACACACACACACACACACACACACACAGAGTTGACTCCCTTCTGTCTGCCATGTGAACACATCACTCACTGCTCTAGAGATGCATCCCTCACCGCCTAGCCTAGCCTGATAATACCGTCACCTTAAACCTCCAGCCTCCGGAACCCAGTGTGTGGCAGTTTGCCAGGGAAGCTCAGACTGAACTCTTGAGGGTTTGCATTCTGTTCCTACTGAACAGCGCTGATCTTCCAGCGTGAGGAACGCTGAGAGCTCTGATGTGAGCAATGGTTCTACCTGCCAGTACATTCGGAAATTGAATGGGCTCTTGAAAAGTGCTGAATGGCAGAAGGTGGAAGTTTGTTACATGAAGAAGGCCCCAAAAGGTTAATCCTTGGGGGCTACATCTCCTTCCTGTTAGGACTGCTGGGTTTCCTGTCCACTGTGCTGTTTGTCACACCCTTCCTGCCATGATGGGTGGAACCCTCGGAAATGAACAAAACAAACCTCGCCTCCGGTAAGTTGTTTCTGTCGGGTGCGTGGTGACGGTGATGAAGGTCTTGCCTAACAGCGATGACCTGAGGAGCCATGAGAATTGAGATGTCGGCAGGTGATTAGATCAGAGCCCTCAGACCTGAATCGTCTCCGGACATGACATCACAGACACATCTAGAAGGGCGCATTATAGCTCTCCTGGCCTTTTCCCAGTCCTATCAAGTTATCGCTCCATCAGCGCAATCCCTGAGATCTTGGCTCACACAGTGTGTCGAATCCCGGTCATTCTCACGGCGCACAACTGCTTCTCCTGACGTGTGAGCATCTGAGGCTTTGCTTGGCCCTCTGCCTTGCCTTCTGCTTTCCAGAGAAGCTTGCACCTGTTCCGTGACTTCTCCCAGGTAACATTTCCAGTCAGAGCTCGGAACTCTAGCGGCTCACTCCCCGCTCCAGCAGCTGCGGCTTCCTACCTCGGATCCCAGCGCCCTCAAAGCCTGTTTGTAGCTTAGTAAAGCTTAGGATGCATTGATAAACTTAGACAATTTGAAAATCCCAGCCAAGAGCCTTGCGAATAATACAGAAATCCCATGGGGATAGGGTGAGCGTCTCATAAAAAATTCCTCGGAGTTGCCTCCTGCTGTGTGTGTTCCTGACGGTATGTGTCCCAGCAAGAAAAGTCTTGCTCCCCCTCAAACAGAAGGCATGATTTTCTATGTCTCTAAAACTGTATCAGGTGTCACACTCACTTTGACCCATTCACCTTTTCTAGAGTATTGGTTAATAGTAACAAGGTTGGGGGCATCATAGAGCCAAAGGAACTTTATATGTTATTTTTACCAAAAAAAAAAAAATGCTTTTAAATAACCAGAGATGATTTTAGTTATAAGTTTTGGATTAAATAAAAGTCATGTGAGACTTTCCAAAAACTATGTTGCATTATTTAAACAAAAGCAGTATCAGAAGTGAGATTTTCTTGGCATTAGATGATAAGCCAGTAGAGAACTTTTCCCAACCCCCAGGGGCTTGTACAATCATCAGGTGGGAATGAAACCTGACCCACAGTGTTATAAATATGAATACATCTTTCAACAAGTACATAGAAATATTTAACATGTTATAAATAAGATATTAACATAGATTCAAGCCCTCTGTTAGGCAGTGATTTACTACTGTGTAAAATACTCAAGGAAATCAACTTAAAGGAGGGAAGACGGAGTCTGGCTCCTGAGTTCAGAGGTTTCAGGCTGTAGTCCTTTGGATCCATTGTTTCGGAGCCTGTCGGGAGGCAGAAACACTATGGAGGGGGCATAGGGTAGAGCACACTGCCCTTCTTGTGGGCGGTGGAGAGAGGGAGAGATGGCCCAGCAAGTTACAGAGGTCATACTTGTTAGCAGTGGATGAAATGGAGACACGGCCACTCCTGGGTGCGGTTGAGGAGAAGGTTTTTATTGTAGCCCTGAGGGAGAGCACAGCCAGGGACGTCTGGAAGAGTCCAGAGCAGAGAGAGAAAGGAGTGGACTAAACATGGCCGGCAGACCGAACTGATTCGTGAGAGGAGATGGGGGAGCGAGAGTGGAAGAGAAGAGAGGGGTGAAAGGGAGGGAGACCAAGAGAGAGCTGAGGGTGGAGGAAGAGAGAGAGAGAGAGAGAGAGAGAGACAGAGAGAGACAGAGAGAGGGAGGGAGGGAGAGACAGGGAGGGAGGGAGGGAGGGAGGGAGGGAGAGCATGCACTTGTGTGCACCCTGAGGGTCATAGGCCCACCTCAGGTGTCCTTCTTCAGGTGCTTAGTCACCTTGGTTTGTTCTTAATTTTGAGACAGGATCTCACAGAAAAGCCCAGATGGGCCAGGAGCCAGCTGGGGCAGAGGATGACTTGGAACTCCTGGTTTCTCAATGGTCTGGAACTTGCCAAGTAGGCTAGGCTGGCTGGCCCTTGAGCCACAGGGATCACTGTTTTCCCAGTGCAAGGATTACATGCATGTGTGTGCTTTTCCACAGGGATTCTGGGCATTAAACTCAGGTTCTGATACTGGCATGACAAGCACATGGCTAACTGATCTGCCTCCCCAGCCATTTTGTTATAAAGCTGGGGAGAAAGTTTTAATATAATCTCTTTTATAACGAATTATTTATTTATTAGTTTGTTTGTTTGCAGTCCTGGGGATGGAACCTAGGCCCTGTGCATGCTGGGTAAGTACTTCACCATTGTGCTATATTTCCAGTTTTTTCCACAATAATTTTTTTTTGAGACAGGGTCTCATGCCAAGAGGCTGCCCTTGAACTTACTATGTAACTGAGGATGGCTTTGAACTCCTCCTGCTTTAACTGTCCAAGTAACTGTCACAGTTTTTTTGTTTGTTTGTTTGTTTGTTTCTAATAGGAGGATCAAACTGACCTAAAGCTCTAGTTTCTGTGAGCTACCTTCCTTTCTTCTACCTGAATCTTGAGCCAGGTTCAAGAGTGATTCATTTTCTGCAGATCCTTGGTGGTACTGGAGCCAGGGGCTCTGAGCTAGAAGGGGGCGACATGTATTCGGGTGGAAAAGGAGGCACGGATCCTGTCGCTTCACCCTCTCTTACTTTATGGCCACCCGACCTGCGTCCTGAATACCGAGTGTTTGAGTATCTGTGTTGAAACACAGCAACAAGAAAACACACAAGCAACGAAAGCTTTAAGCAGAAAAAGGAATAGAAATAGTGTCAGACAATAGACTTTCAAGTGGAGGGTCAGAGCCTCAATGGAAAATTCCATCATCCCTCAATTAATCTAAAATTATAGTAACTGTAATAACACACAAATGGGCTCTTTCTTCACGTTTACAGCAACATGGAAAAGTCACATTGTTCTTTCCCCGCAACCCGATCATTTGAACATGAACTTGAGTAGAAACTCTCGCATACAGACTCAAAACCACATTCCTATAATTTTAGCTCGGTGTGATGTGGAATGTCACCCATATATACAAACACTTCAGTGGACATACATAATTCCCTGCATGTGGTATAGCTGTGTTTACACAGATCGTGAGCATGACAGGGTGGGCGTCTAACCAGGGCGTCTAACCAGGGCATCCATGGGAACCCAGACATGTTCAGGCTAAAGGGGCAGGATGGGAGACCACCCAGGGTCTGTTTACGTGAGAGCCTGAGACACATATGGGTGAGACAGACAGAACAGACTTCTTTGGAAAGAAGACCATCTGCTTTGGGGACAACGGAGAGATCCATCACCTCCTTCTTGCCCTAGACAGACATTGTCCAAGAGAAGCAGCAGCTTCTGCCCAAGCCAGAAAACTGGAAGTACAGTTTAGGCAGTCAGTGAGGGCCCAGTTCTTCCACCACACACAGAGTGACACACTTGTCCTCAGGGTCCTTCTTCTGTGACCGTGAACTAGGAAGATGGCTATATCTTAACGTCTGTGGGGACCAAGTCAGAGAGTACAAGGAAACTCGGATGGAATTTCTTCTCTCTGCTGTCAGGCTGTTTCCTAAAAGCCAATGGGGCCCTTAAACACTAGGAGTGGATTAGCAACAGCCACTGGCCGTCACTGTGAGCTGGCCCTGCCCACCTCTCCAGGGCACTGTCTCCTTATGCTCTTTGTTACCAGGCTCATGCCCGTTGCAAATGCCTCCCACCCAACAGTGAAGCCGCTTGTGCTTTCTAGGACGTCCTTGTGATGCTACTCAAACGCAGAGGCTTGTATCCACCGAGGTTTGTGCATGGACCCCTCTTTTAGGCGAGCTTATCTTCACAGGCAGTGTTTATTGTGGGTCATGCTGTTTCTCAGCTCAACTTCTCCCCATCCCACAGGCTTCTTAACTCCCCAGGAAGAGAAACTCAGCATGTTACAGATAGTCGGTAATACTAGTGGAATTAATAATGCAGTTAATTAATAATTGCAAAGCATTGGCTTACAGCTATTTGTCCACCGGCCCCCACTGCGTGCTAGGATCGTTGGGAACTGAAGTCTTAGTCGTCTTTCCATTTACCAATCTGACAAATGTTTCCGAGTACCCTGCGTTGGGTAACAGAGATGCCACAATGAGAAAAACACTGAAACCTCAGTCCCTGGGGAATCTGCAGCTAAATTAACAAAGAGCGAATTCTCACATGAAATTCACGGGAGGGCTGCACGCTGGAGATGGTGTCGGAAAGCGCCGAGACTGTTGGTGAGAATGCTAATTAGCGTAGCCAATACGGAAACCAGTCCAGGGGGTGCCCCAATAAACTAAAGCTGGTTCTACTATATGATACATAACTGAATTATAAAACCAATCTAGGTACCCATGGCACAGGCACACAATGGGGCTTAATTCAGTCGGTGGTTTTCACCTGTCTCTAACTCCAGGTCCAGAGGATCTGATGACCTCTTCTGACCTCTGAAGGCAACAAGCATGCATGTGGTATGAGCAGGCACACGCGTACACACATGCAATGCACAGCCACACACACGCACACACACTCATACACTTGCACAGTGGGTTCTAGGCCTAGCTTGTGTGTTTCCCTAGCATAGAGTAACTAACACTTGCCTTATTTGCCCGGTGGAAGTGAGGCCTATATTTAGAAGCTTTGCTTCTGAGCTACACCATACCACACGTCAGCTACCAGACAGATCTGCCCTTCTGAGGCAGGGCCCTGCCAGGAACCGTACCACATTCTTCTGGGCTAAGGTGCCGTCCAGAACGACTCTGAAACTTGTGCCAGCTTCCTGGAACTCAGACTTCCCCACTGTATCAGCTGGCTTGTCATCCGTCCACGGTTTCTCCAGGGACGAAGTCCTTGCCATTTGTAAGAGGCCAAGTCAAAGCTGGAACCAGACTGGCTCCCGAGTCTCCCATCATCCACAGCCTGCACTGGTGCCTGGGAGACTTGGCGCAGCCTTTGCTGCCTTTGCTCCGAGAAGCTGCAAAAATGAAGTGTGTTGTAATACTCATTTGTGAATTAGTGCCCATGCCGTGAACTTTAGAGTGTTTCCTCTGTAACTTTGAAAGAACAAGAAAAGCTAATGGTTTTAATTAAACACCCTTCTCACCTTTCTGTACCTTTTACTGGATAGTAAGTCACCACTTAAAATGTATTATTTTTGGAAAGACATAACTACCCCCTCCTAAAATTTTCTTTTCTGTTGAAGGTTCATTTTGCATTTTGTAGGGAATTTTGTCAGCACCACTTAGATTTACCATTCTCAAATGTCTAGACATGTCATGTACAGGTTGTGCACTTCTGCATGAATTTTAGTTCATTTAAATTTAATTTTTGCTTCGCTCTTGCCTTTCACTGGACCTGGCATGGCCCGTGTCTAAATCCTCTACGGGTGAATATCTAGAGACAAAACCTGCCAAAACCTGCCAGTTGTTCTGGTTTCTAACAAACCTTCTTTGGGACAGGTTACTTTTTTTTTTTTTTTTTGTCAAAACCAAAAAACAGAGTTTCTCTGTGTAGCCCTAGCTGTCCTGGAACTCTCTCTATAGAACAGGTTGGCCTTGAACTCAACAGAGATCCACCTGCTTCTGCCTCCTTAGTTCTGGGATTAAAGGCGTGTACCACCACTGCCCAACTTGGTTACTTTTCATTGTAGAAAAAAACATAATTAATTCTTGAAACCATTATGAATAGAAAAAGTGGCTAGAGTTTAAAAGACAGTGGTGTGGGCTGGGACACCTCTTTGCAGAGCAAGGACATTGTCGATTTAAAAAAATGGGGGAAATTAGCAAAGCAAGCAAGCAAACAAACAAAATCAAGGTTAGTAGACTGGAACAAATTAAACATTTTTATATTAAAAATCTACACGCAACTTAAAGGCATAAATCAATTGGTTTTAGTCTTTATTATTAAGGTCACAAAGTTTGACCTATTTGTGTAACCAAAACATCTGCTTTCATGAATTCTCCTTTGTTCTTCAAATAATAACGTGATTCATGTCCGCCCTGTGTCCCATTGAGGAGTCACTCCCTAACTATTTATTGACTCTCCCCATGGCTCATCATTGGCCCTCTTGACCGCAGGTCATGCATTCATTCGCCAAATATTTGTTGAGAGCCTGCTGTGCTTTAGACAACGCAAGGTAATATGGACCCAGACCAAGGAGAGCTACTGGCTCCCCAGTCCAACGTGACCTATCTATCTCACCTTCTCTAGTACATGTAAACAGCAAGATCAAAAAAACAAGTCAAGCATGTTGTGTTTCCCATCAAAATCAAAAGATGGAGGGCTGGAATTATGGGCACTTACTGAGGCCCCTGGCTATCTTCCCAGCACCTACCTTGGGCGTTAACCTCCTGTAACTCCAGTTCCAGGGTTTCCAGTGCCCCCTTCTGGCCTCCATCAGTACCTGCAGGTACATGCTACACGTAGACTCATTTAGACATACACACGATTACACATAAATATAACAAATCTTTTAAAAAGAAAGCGATAGGTTGGAATTCTCTCTAGAGCTGCATCCTTTTTCCTATACCAGGCCTCTGCAGGAGGAGACTATAAAAAGCAAAAAATAACAGAATTTGGTGGAGGTGAGGGAGAGAAGACTGGAATGTTCCATCACTTTGTTGCAGAGGACCCTGGGCAAATTCCTTGAGCTCTTGCACCTTAGATTCCTCAACCATAAAGAGGGGTGACCATAGCAATTATGTGTCAGTACAAGAGGTAATATGTACTCTTACACCTGGCTTCCAGTAATTGGCCTTGTGATATTGGTATTTGTGCCCCTGGGTAGTCTCCTCCCACAGTGCCCCCTGGGCTTAGTTGTTTGACTTGTTAGGCTAATGAGGTAGAGCGGTGACCGGCAGAGGTTTGATCAGCCCTGGCATGTTGGAACTGACCCTCTTGGAAGCCAGGTGCCTTAGAAGGATGTTTGGAGTACATTGTTGACAGAGAGGTTTCGTAGTCTTCAGTCATCCCTCCAAGTCTTGGCTATTTCAGTTCCAGGCAGCCCATCAGATGCAGGGAACTCCTTGAGCAAGACCAGGCAAGACCATTTTGAGCCTCATCAACATGGCCATTGTTGCCCATTCTTCTATCAACGGTGGTGACAATTCAGACAATCTCTAAGAAATTCCAGATTTTTCCTAGCCTTTTTGTGTTCTGAGCTCTCCCAGACTGTCTCTCTAATACCCCATTTAGAACATTCTAGGCCTTTTAAATCTGATAACCCCAAACTCTAGCAATTTCTCACCAATACTCAGTTCCAAAGATAATTCCACATTTTGAGGTATTGTTATAACAACACCTCTTGTTTTTTTGTTTTTTCTTTAGTCTCATGCTTCTGGAAGCTGGAAAGTCTGAAATTGTATCTGGCCAGAGCCTTCTGCTGCTTCCTGTGGAAGCTGGAGGGACAAGTGGGCACACATGAGGCAGAGGAGAGGGGGCAGAACACTCACTACAGCTGAGCCATTCCCCGAGAAAGCCATCAGCAGAATCATGACCTGGACACTCCCTCTAGGACCCTCCTCTTGACATTACTGCTGAGGAATCAGGCTCTAACACGTGGACATTTGCTGGACACCCTAACTCTAGCGGCTTCCTGAGCTGCTTCTGTAAACTCTATCTTTCGTCAATGGTAGGGGCCCAGCAGGGAATTCTGGCTCCCAAACTCAGCACACAGAAGGGATCTGCTTGGCAAATCAAACCCTTTACAGCGTGAGGCAAAGTGGGGGTGGGCATAGCCCCCATTGTGTTCCTGGCCCTTTTCATCACGACTGGAACCTATGAAAAGAAACTCTCAGTCACATAGGACCTTAAGGATGGGTCTCTTCTGCCTTCTCTGTGTCACCCGGCGACCGTACTTTGGTGGCCTAGTGCAGTCAGATGACGAGGAAGGCTGGAGGGACCTGCTGCTTTCAGGGTTTGCTGCTGTCAAGGCACCTGGGAGCCTGGGTGCTCCTTGTCTGTGAGGCTCCCACTTCTTCCTGTGATGAGGATTCCCTGGTGGGGAGAGAGCATGTCTACGGCATAAATATTCCCAGAGACAAACCAGGGCAAGAAGAAGAAATGAACTTAGCGTCTTCATGACCCTTCCAGTGGCTCCCCTTCCCCCTGCCCTACTCCCAGTGAGGCAGCCTGGGGCCTAGGCCTCTGCAGTGACAGGACTCTTGGTTCTGAGGAGAAGCTCAAGCCAATTCCCTCAGGGCTTTCTTGGTCTTCCATTGGTTTGTCTCAATCCCTCTGCTATGTTCTTAGAGAATCATTTTGTTTCTGTTTATGCTTTTGAGACAAGGTCTAAATATATAGCCTCGGCTGCCAGCTGTCTTCAGATTTACCATTCTGAATGCTAGAATTATAGGAATGCATCACTGTCTCTTAAATTAAAATTATGTGTGTGTATGTGTGTGTGTGTAATGTTTGTGGACTACGAAACTGGAAAGGACATTATGGGAGAGGAGGAGGATGTCTCAAGGGAGATGGGGGGATGAGGATAATGGAATGAAAGCATGACATAGGTGGAAGAAAGGGGAGGAGGGGGCGTGGCAGGGGCAGGGGAAGAGAGGGGAATAATGACAAAGAGAAATGAAACCTGGGCGAGAATGCTATGATGAAACCCATTGCCTTGTACGTGAATCTAGAAGTTAATTTAAAATAATATAGGATAAGTAATAGTATCACATATACTGAATGTTGCTGTGTGTATGGTAGATGTGTATCTGGCATGTTCATGTGTGCTCACTTGTCCGGATGCAAGCTTGGACAGGGGCCAGACGGCAACATCAAGTGTCTTTCTCTATCATCTTCCGCTTTATATTGTGAGGCATGGTTTCTTCACTGAGACCAATCAGCTAATTTTACCTGTCTCTGCCCAACCAGGGCTGGGGTGGGGGGGTGTTTAAAGGCCTGTACCACCACCACACAAGATTTCTCTATATATATTTAAAAAAATTATTCTTGGGGCTGGAGAGATGGCTCACAGGTTAAGAGCACTGACTGCTCTTCTGGAGGTCCTGAGTTCAATTCCCAGCAACCACATGGTGGCTCACAGCCATCTGTAATGAGATCTGGTGCCCTCTTCTGGCCTGCAGGCATACATGGAGGCTGAACACTGTGTACATTATAAATAAATAAATCTTTAAAAAATGTATTCTTTTTTTTTTTAAATTTTATGGTAATGAATGTTTTGCCTGTATGTATGTATATCATGTGTGTGCCTGAGAGTGTCTAATCCCCTGGAGTTATAGCTAGCTGTAAGCTCTGTATGGGTGCTGGGGATCTCTGCAAGAGCAACCAGTACTCTTGACTGCTGTGCCATCTCTCCAACCCCATGACACTAGTTTTCTTCGGGGCTGGGAACCCAAACTCAGGCCTTCACACTTACACAGCAAGCACATGACCTACCCAGCTATCATCCCATCCCTGTTCCAGCACTCGGGAGGCAGAGGCAGGTGGATCTCTGTGAGTTTGAGGCCAGCCTGGTCTACAAGAGCTAGCTCCAGGACAGGCTCTAGAAACTACAGGGAAACCCTGTCTTGAAAAACCAAAAAAAAAAAAAAAAAAAAAAAAAAAAAAAAAATTTTTTTGGAATGTTCCACTTAATATTTTTAATGTTTTCAGGACATGATTGGCTATGGGAGCTGAATGCACGGAGGATGATAAGAAGAAGCAGAAAACACAGCTCAGGCTCAGGAAGGAACTGGAGGCTGGGATGGGATCCAAAGCAGCTTCTATGACTCATCCCTGTTCTCTCTGCACACCTGCCTCAACCTTTGGCCCTTAAAAAACCCAAACCCTGGTCGATTCGGCTTTTAAAATGCACGTGGTAGTTCAGGTGAGCAATGACTGATGTCTTCAGTCCCTCTTTCACTTTCCTGAGGGGACTGATCTTAGGAGTCTTTCCCGAGTCATCCCCAGTGATGCCAGTCAGCTGGGAGCAATGCAGCAGGGCCAGACACATTAGCTCTCCCTAAAGGGGCAAGGACTTGAGAATGGTTCTCAGAATGGAAAGGTGGGGAGCTAGGGAGATGGCTCAATTAGTAAATAGATCACACAGCAATGCAGACCTGAATTTGAATCCCCATCAGCCACACAATAGCAGAGTCCAGAAGTACACACCTCTAACCCCTGCGCTGGGAGCGGATAGCCAGTGGTTCTCAATCTTCCTAAGGCTGCGACTCTTTAATGCAGTTCCTCATGTTGTGGTGATGCCCCCCGCCACCATGCCACCATAACATGATTTTCATTGCTACTTCACAGATGTAATTGTTAGTTATGAATCATAATTTAAATATCTGATATGCAGGATATCTGCTATCTAGCCCCCCAAAAGGGTTGCGGCTCACAGGTTGAGAACCTGCTAGCATAGACAGACCGATCCTCAGAGCACACCAACTGGTGAGGTGAGCTCCAGCTTTAGAGAGAGACTCTGTCTCCAAAGATCAGGCAAAGGACAACAGAGAAAGACACATGATCTCTGGCCACCATGTGCACACACGTGGGTGAGTGTACCTGGACACACATGTGCAAGAGAGAAAGAGAAAAACAGACAAACGAACAAACAAACAAGCGACCAACAAGGGGAAAGAGTCCAGATCACCTACCCAGCAAGGCAAACTAATTCTTCATGTTGGAATATAGATCCGGTGTAACCTGACTCCTCCTTTTCTCCCATTTCCTGCCCGCCTCCCTACCCAGCCTCACTCTCCCTAATGAAAGCGTTTGACCCTTCATGATGGGCAGGCCTCTGTACAGATTGTTCGCACTCTGGAATGTTCTTCCTCTTTTTCCACCTGACTGGCTTCTAATCATGCCTCAAAGAGTCAACTCAAATGTCACATTCTCATGCGTAGAAAATAATCTCGAGTCCAAGTTTTATCTTACTGGGAATTAATCATCTTAATTGTCATGGTGATATGCGTCACCCGGGAGGCAGGAGCGTACGTCTCATTAGTAAAGTGATGTGCAAGGTAAATTGCTGTAGGGCATTCCATTCACCCCAAGTTCCTATGACCTAGAATTTCTAAACTGTGACAGGGACGTTACAATTGGAACAATATCAGAAGATAAGTTGTTTCATGAGTCAGAGAGAGAGGGGGGAGAGAGGAGAAAGAGGAGAGAGAAAGAGAGAAGAGAGAGAGAGGAGAGAGAGAGAGCTTTCTGATAAGATTACTAGCTGTTCCATATAAATCCCTTAGGCATATCACAACCTAACAAATGACTACATTTCCCAGACTTCCTTGTGGTTAGATAAGGCCAAACCTATGACTAGGGCCCTGCCCTAGAATGTGGATATAAGAGATAAGCATGACATCTGTGCTCATTGCTTAAAAGGAAATAGTTTTGTTGTCTGCTTTCTCTCTTCCTCTTTTTCTGGACTGGACATAGAAATGATCATGACCCAGCTTTGACCACGCAGCTAAGGACAACATCCTAGGAACTGTGATGCAACAAGATGGGAGGGAACCATGTCCCTAGATGACCCAAAGGAGCTCAACAGCGCCAGCAGCCTGGACCACTCAGCTCTGGTCTCTTGCTTGAGACATAAATCAGCTGTATCTTCTTTACGCCATTAGCGATGAAACCAGTGTTCTCCTCTAGTGACTTAGCCCTCTCTAGGCCAAGCACCAGATGGTTCTCTAGGGCAGAGATGAAATCATGGCTCCCTTTCTATCTCCATACTTCCAAAATTATAAATAATAAGTGTTTGATGAATTGTTAAGCACTGCTGCTGAATTGGAAGGAAGCGAGGCTGTAAGAAGTGAGTGGTGGAACTGGAGTGTAGTGTTGGAGGCAGAGTCCTTAGGTGGATGGGTGAGGTTTGAGCCCAGTACTGTGAAAAAATGAAGGAAGGAAGGAAGGAAGGAAGGAAAGAAGGAAGGAAGGAAAGAAGGAAGGAAAGAAGGAAAGAAGAAAAGGAGGAAGGAAGGAAGGAATATATTAGAGCAACTCTGAACAGCCTCTGAAGCATTGACGAAGGTGGACTACCATTGTACCCTTTTAGGGTCCATAGAACTTGTTCATTTCTTTTCCTCTCTTAAGGGGGGGAAATCATGTTAGTTGGTTGACACCTGCTGGTCACTTCGAATTCTGCAGCTTGAATCAGTCAAACTGTTCAGGAAGAATGTCGTCACTTTCCGGAGATTGCAGAAGCAGCTGTTAATAATTCTAGGCCACACATGAGGAGCATGAAACCACCAACACCAACAACAACAACAACTGGGGAGTAGCATTAACACAGAAGTGCTATGGGCTGGCCACCGCCATGGGTGCCCCAGCAGCTCTCAGAGGGTTGGGTGAGGGGCGACTCAGGGTCTGGCTTTGCTCTAGGCGATTGGTTGAAGCTCAGGATCTGGTTTTCTTTTTTACTGACGCGTTTCTGTCCTTTGATCGTGATAAGCTTTAGTATGCCTCTCCCATCCTTCTTGTCCTTTCCTTATCTATTTCCATAGCTTGTGGCTTTTCTCATTTCTGTCAGTGGAGTTAGCCGTGACAGCATTAAGTTTATTTGATTAAAAAGGAACCAAAGAAATGAAAATAAAATAAAATAAACCAGAAAGAAACCAAAACACCCAAACCCAAAAAATAAAGAAAAACTTCCGTCCAAAACCCTGTTCAAGGCATCCAAAGAGTCAGAATCTCCCCAGATAAGAGGACATCGAAGGGCAGTGGCTGAGCACTTTATCTTCAGTTTTGGTGGGGAGGGAATAGATGTTTCTAAAGCCCAGCCTGGTAATTCAGAGAGGCTGGAGGGACCGCTCAGTGGTTAAGAGCACTAGCTGCTCTTTCAAAAGGTTGGGGTTCAATACCCTCCATAACCCACTAAATAAATATCCAGTCTCACTCTGCATGGTGTGCCTATCCATGTCTCTGTCTCTCGCCCACGACATGGCTCCCTGCCTGGGACCAGCCAACCAGCCGCCTTCAGAGACCTGCGGTGTGGTCTCATGGCGTGTCCGTCTATCTGTCTCTCCTCATGGCCTGCTGCAGCCACTCTGGGAACTGCACCATCTCTTCATGGGACTGGCTAGTCTCAGGAACTGCTGCCCGCTGAGCCCCTCGGGAACCTGTAGCTTTTTACTTAATCCCATTACATTGACACAAGCTAGAGTCACCTGAGAGAGCAGGGAACCTTAATTAAGAGAATGCTTCCAAAGATGGGCCGCAGGCAAGCCTGTAGGTCATCTTCTTAATTAGTGATTGATGGGGGAGGGCCCAGCCTGTGGTGAAGGGTGTTATCCTTGGGCTAGTGGACCTGGGTTCTGTAAGCTGGCTGAACAAGCCACAGGGGAGCAAGCCAGTAAGCAACACTCCTCCATGGCCTCTGCATCAGCTTCTGCCTCCAGGTTCCTGCTCTGTTTTATTTGATTTCCTGTCCTGACCTCCTTCAGTGGCGAACAGTGATGTGGGAGTGTAAGCTGACTAAACTCTTTTCTCTACAACTGGCTTTTTGGTCACGCTGTTTCACCACAGAAATAGAAGCCCTAACTAGGACAGTAGGGCCTGGTTATTTATTTATTTGATTGATTGATTGATTGATCTAGATACAGGGTTTCATGAGGTAGCTCAGGCTAGACTTGAGCCATGTAGCCCAGGACTCATAAGGCTGAGGCAGGAAGATGGTAGCTTTGAAGACAGGCTGGGCTACATAGTTCAAGTCTAGCCTGAGCTACTCAGAAGGGTTCATGCCTGGAGATGGAGGGCTTGTAACAACCTTGTAGGGTTTTAAGGGTGAATGTTGGTAGATGGGCTCACCCCAATCCAGCCATTGGGGCTTCCTCTCTCTTTGCACACTGAATACCTGGTATTTTCTGTTTATTTAGCTCTGGCACTTGGAGAAGGAAGCCGACGCTGCTGTTGTCAACTACCCATGATGCCAGGCTTCTAGATGTGGGAAGCAATGAATGCCGAGAGAGGAGAGGAAGGGGTGTGCATTGAAAGCGAGCAGGATGAGGAAGTGCCAAGGTTAGAGCAACTGAACCTATATCCTTAGACCCCACCATGTTCCTAGGATGTACACCTGCCTTCATGTAGAGACTGTCACAAGGGAACATGAACATGGGGTCCCTATCAGTATAGTTATACAGATGCCAAATATCTCTGAGCATTTTAATGCCATCATGGTCACACCACGTCCTTGTTCTTAGGAGCCCATGCTGAAGTATTTAGGGATGAAGTGTCTCTTGGCATCTGCATGTTTCAAGTGGCTCAGTAAAAAGGGATACCAAAAGAATAGAAGCCAAAGTTGTGGCAGAAGGTGAATAATTTCTAGATATAATCAGGGAACTACTTGTGTTCATGGAACTCTCCTTAAATTCTTCTTTGGGGGCTGGAGAGATGGCTCAAGAGGTTAAGAGCACTGGCTGCTCTTCCAGAGGTCCTGAGTTCAATTCCCAGCACTCACACGGTGGCTCACAACTATCTTTAATGAGATCTGGTGCCCTCTGTGGAGGTGCCTTCCTGTGCAGATGCCTTCCTGCCAACAGCCGGGATCACCTGCCAGCCATGCGAATGAGCCATCTTGGGAGCAGATCCTCCAGACCTGGTAGATGCGTCACACGCAGCCTCCTGAGAGGGCTCAAGTCAGAATCATCTTGCTAACCCAGTCCTCATGAGTCCTCTGCCCAGAGAAACGCAGATTCCTATGAATGCTGCTGCGTGAGGCTGGAAGTCTTGAGGTTATGCTATTAGATTAGTGATGTCAGACAACACTGAAGATGCCATCCTGCAGGTGTGTGTGGGCTGCCTTTGTATGGTGAGCCACAGATGCTTCTCTCTGCCGACAACTTTACTTCAAATTTACAGAAGCCCAAAGAAAGTCTGAGAAATGGTTCAATTTGCTATCCAGACTCTAGAGGCCTTGTTTATTTTTTATTTTGTTTTTTGTTTGTTTGGTTGTTGTTTGTTTTCTGAGACAGAGTTTCTCTGTAACTTTGGTGCCTGTCCTGGAACTCGCTCTGTAGACCAGGCTGGCCTCGAACTCACAGAGATCCACCTGCCTCTGTCTCTGGAATGCTAGGATTAAAGGTGTGCGCCACCACTGCCCAGCCAAACTCTAGAGCTGTTATAAAAATCATTAAACTTCTTTAGAACTCTACTCTCTATATCACAAAGGGAATGTATTTCTCGACATGCTTACCTTCAAACCTCATGCTGCATTTTGAACAGCCCCTTAGAAATAGCTGTGCCTTAGACCTGAGAGGTCCCCCAAGTCACATACCCCTCCTCTCCCCTCCCTCCGTCTCTCCCTCCGTCCCTCCCTCCCTCCCTTCCATCTTTCCCTCCCTTCCATCTTTCCCTCCCTTCCTTCCATCTTTCCTTCCTTCCTTCCTGAGACAGGGTCTCACTACGTAGCTCTGCCTGTCCTGGAATTCACTTCGTAGACCAGGCTGGCCTTGAACTCAGAGAGATCTACTTGACTTTGGCCTTTACCTCCCAAGTGCTGGGATTAAAGGCAGGCACCACTACACCTGGCTCTTCCTCTCCCTTTTTTTCTCTTCTTTTCTTTTCTTTTTTTTTTCTTTGAGACAAGATCTCACTATGGAGCTCTGGCTCACCTATATAAACCAGGGTGACATCAAACTCACAGAGATCCTGCTGCCTCGGCTCCCTCAGTGCCGGGATTAAGTATGCGCACCACCATGCCCTTCAAAAGCTATTTCTAACATCTCATTCTCTTCATTAGCCTCACTTTTCTCTCTTCCAAGGGAATCTGTCACCAGGCAGGGTGTGGGTGTGTGCACATGCGTGCGCGTGTATGGGATCCTCCTTTAAAGGAGCTTTTATAGCAATGTGTTTATCATAAAAGAAATACATCCTCACTTCAGAAAAATTGAAAAGTACACAGCAGTAATTGTGAAAGTTGGGTATGGGTGTGCGTCCAGAGAAAATTCACTACAAATGACTTGCAAGGGAATAAAACGATGATGTCATTCATCCTGTCACAGCCAAAGTTTTGAAACCAGTGTCTTCTCAACACAGAGATTTTGTGTATTAAAGGCATATCCTGGTGAGGGACAACTCAAAAATATCATGGACGGGCCTGAAAGGGAAGGAAGTGATCCTTGTGACCCTCTAGCCAACCAAAAGAGATGGCCTTCAGGAGGAGGGCCGAGCTGGGAACCGACATCAAACACCTGTAGCTGGCCTTAGCGTGGGCTGTAGCGTTCCAGCCAGCAGATCTGCAGCTTTTTCCTTTTTCCCTTTTCCCAGGGCTTGGCTTGAACAGGAGTCATCTGAGGCCGCAGCCCATTGCATTTAATTTCCCAGGGATGTTGTAATAAAACAGCACAAGCTGGGTGGCTTAAAACAACAGAAACTTCCCAGCTCATAGTTCTGAGCCTGGACGTGGAACATGTCAGCAGGCCGGTTGCTTTGTAGGGTTCAGAGGGGGACTCTGTTCCCTGCTCTTTCCTGATGCTGGGGGAGGCAGGCAGTCCCTGTGTCCTGTGTCCTGTAGATCTATAGTTCCAGTCCCTGCTTCTGCCTTCACAGTGGGTTCTGTGCATGTCCCTGTGTGTGAGTCGGGGCTCTGTAACTGTAAACAAAATAAAAAAAACAGAAACAAAAAACATTTGCTTTGGAATAATCTTTGTACACTTTAAATATGTATCACTCTCATTGGTTAATAAAGAGCTGACTGGCCTACATCTGGCCAGGAAGAAATTGGGCAGGAGAGCCAGAGTAGGAAGATGCTGGCAAGAAGAAGGGTGGAGTCTCAGGAGTCTCAAGAGGAAGAGGAAGCAGGAGATAAATATATTGTACTAAGATAAGATACCAAGCCACATGGTAGAACAGAAATAGAAATATGGATTAATTTAAGTTGTAAGAGCTAGTAAGTAATAAGCCTAAACTATTGGCTGAGCATTTATAATTAATATTAAATCTCTGTGTGGTTATTTGGGAGTGGCTGGCAGGATAGAGCTGACTGGCCATCCCAATGCAAAACTCCCCTTACAAACAATCCATGATAAACAATTTATAAGTGGGAGAGGCTTATTTGGGGTCATAGTTCTGAAAGAGTTCGTCCATGGTTGATTGGTTCCATTGCTTTTGTATTTGTGCTGAGTAAGGACTTTTTGACTTGGGTACATAGTAGAGCAAAATAATTTGCCTTATGGCTAGGACTCAAAAAAGTCAGGGACAAGGTCCCATTGTTCCTCTTCGCAACTATGACACCCATGACTAGGAGGACCCCTGCCTTTGGGGGACACTGCAGAACAGCAAATAAACTTGTCATAAAGATATCAGCCACTGGATTTAGGGTTCACCCTAATGCAGTCTGATTTCATTCTGCCAAATTACATCCACAGAGACCCTGTTTTGGAAGAAGGCCACATTAGTCCAAGGGCCATCCACAGGAGTGAGGTTCCAGGAGGACATGTTTGTAGAAAACATAACTCAACCTGCATCAACATTCAGTGACTCCTGGTTTTAGCCAACAGTTATGCCAGTATCTAGGTGATAAATTCTTTATCATAAGGAACAAAGACAAGAAAACCTTTTAAACTCAAACCTGGAATTACATTTGATGAAACAAGTTCCATAGTGACCGCAGAGGTCACCGCAGAAGATTCTGCCACTCCGCTGTTGGACTTCCCTGTTGCCCAGAGAAAGCAGGAGTGCTTCTCTGCAGAAGGAAGCATTCTAAAACATAGATAATTAGAACAAAACTCTCAGAAACATAGGCGTGGCTCAGAGTTTATTTTGGCAAGAAAACAGTGTAATGAACAATACTCAATTTATAAAATGGCCTTAGGAAGAATTTTTTAAGAGCACCAGAAAGGGCATATGTTGTAACATTAGACAAATGGACGAACAAACAAGAAAAGCCAAGATGGAAAGTTGTGTTTGCAACACAAGCTCAGATAGTCCCTGGAAACAAGGCCTGTGGGGTGGGGAAGGAAGCAGAGAACCTGTCACCTCCGATTCTACATTCTTCTAGATTCCCTGCATTTTTTCCCTCCCACTGATAATGTCATGCTTTTAAGAAATAAACTTTTAGGGGTTGGAGAGATGGCTCAGAGGTTAAGAGCATTGGCTGCTCTTCCAGAGGTCCTGAGTTCAATTCCCAACATCCACAGGGTGGCTCACAACCATCCATAATGAGATCTGGTGCCTCTTCTAGTGTGCAGACATACGTCCAGACAGAGCACTGTATACATAACAAATGAATAAATCTTAAAAGAAACAAATTTTTACAGTTTGGTTTACAGAGATGCTGCAATAATTTAGAGAGCTTCCAAACCTAATATTTTGTTTGCACGAGTGCAAAAATCTTTGTTTAGCACAACTAATGAACCAATACTGGCTTCTAGTATTGACATATTTCCACGGTGGGTACTTGAATTTTTTTTTTTTTTTTTTTTTTGGTTTTTCGAGACAGGGTCTCTCTGCAGCTTTATAGCCTGTCCTGGAGTTAGCTCTTGTAGACCAGTCTGGTCTCGAACTCACAGAGATCCTCCTGCCTCTGCCTCCCGAGTGCTGGGATTAAAGGCGTGCGCCACCACCGCCCGGCTTTGAATTTTTTTGTTTGTTTGTTTATTTTGCAGTGTTGGGGATGGAGTTCAGGGCCTCCGACACATGAGGCAGATGTATCCCAAGTCCTTTTTGGTTTTTTGAGACTGGGTCTTAGTATGTAGCCCAGGCTGGCCTTGGATTTGCAGTCCTGCCTCTGCTTCCTGAGTGCTGGGGCTACAGACATGTCCACTCTGCTCTGCTTCTTGTGAGGATTTTCCAAACTTCATCTAATGTTTCCCAGCCTCAGATTTGGCCTTTAGCAACTGACTGCATCGCTTGCTTAGTGAGCATACCTTCTAAGGCATTTTCTCAGACTTCCCTTGGTTTTCATGCCCTTGATGGATGTTTTGAATTTTGGCTTTTGGTTTTTTAAGACAGGGTTTCTCTGTGTAGCCCTGGCTGCCCTGGAACTTGCTCTGTAGACCAGGCTAGACTCTGAACTCAGAGACCCACCTGCCTCTACCTCCTGAGCTCTGGAATTAAAAGGCCTGAGACACCACCACCCCGCTGCCCTTGATGGCTTTGTTAACGCTGGTTAGATATTGTAGAGTAAGCCTCTGTTTAAGTTTGCCTTATGTTTTTCTCAGAAATAGACTGGCACTTTAAATTTTGGGGTGAAAATTACTCTAGAGAAGTTTTTCATCTCCTCATATCAAAGGTTGCATTTCTCTTGTGATGAATGAAATAATATGACAAATGAAATAAATTCTTTTATTTATTTATTTATTATGTATACAATATTCTGTCTGTGTGTATGCTGAAATAAATTCTTAAGTAAGTACCACACCATCAGTGTTTTCTCTAGAGAATTGAGTGTTTTCTGATAACTTTACATATGCAAAACAAATTATTTTATAGTTAGAAAAATTTTTTTAAAAGTGACGAATTTTAAGAGGAAGCACATTGTCGTTTTCTGAAAAGAGAGTCATTACTGGAGAATAGGGGTTCAAGAGCAACATGGTAGGGGCCCGCTTTACCGGCGAGTGTCAGCGAAGTTGCTGGTCGTTTCCGCGGACAGTCCAGCACACATAAGACGCGATGGTCAGGATGGAGAGCTTCACCATCCTGCCTGTGTTCAGGATTATCATCGTCGTCATCTTCATTTTAATATTCCTGTAAATACCACAAGAAAGGCTGCAATTGGACATAGCTGCGGGGACGGGGGAGAGAAGGAGTCTCGACCTCCATCCAGCCTGGCGCAGGAAGGGAAAGTGTCAGATTGATGCGGAACACACCAGGGTCTGGCTCCGCGCTCGGGCAGTCAAGATTACGAATGGCAGTACAGTAAGTAAGAGCAACAAAAGAGTGCGGCCCGGGCCTGGGGAGACAGCTCTAATGAGAACACGGAGATACATTCCAGGAGAAAAGGGTAACCCAAAAATGTAAGCAAGCCTGGAGCCGAGATTAGCTAACGCCAAATAAGTCATGCAAGGCTCCGAGCGTGCAGGCGGCTGCTAGGAGCCCAGGGCATCTTGGCGCTGGCGATCTGGCATTGCAAAACCTTTGTGTAAATACTGACTTTTTTAGGGAAGACTTGGAGGGTCTCTTCCCCCCTCCTGCCCCCACTGGAGGTGGGGATTAAGGAGAGTTTATTGATTTTTTTTTAAAGTAGGCTATTTATAATCAGGTCTTATTTTAGATCTAATAAGTCTCCAAAGTCAGTCTCTGGGGAAAGTGTTTCTAATTGCTCTGGAAGATGTTACATTGAAACTAAGCTTGTAGGTTCCGGAATAACTTTGGCCTGGGGTGCCAAAGCAAGAGCCAGTGTGTTTGTCATCTCCTCAGGTTTCTTTCTCTTTCTTTCTTTCTTTCTTTCTTTCTTTCTTTCTTTCTTTCTTTCTTTCTTTCTTTCTTCCTTCCTTCCTTCCTTCCTTCCTTCCTTCCTTCCTTCCTTCCTTTCTTCCTTCCTTCCTTCCTTTTTTTTTTGTTCATAAAATAGAGTAAGATAAAAGCAGATGTTTAGTTACCACTGACAAACTTCTACTCATCCTTCTAGATTCCAGGGTTCAGTGACGTCTTCTCTAAGTCTTCCAGTTGTCACAGTGGCGTCTACTAGGCCACCTACTACTAATGTCTTCAGCTACGGCAGTCACTGGATCATTAAGCGATGGGTGTCCCTGCTCAACAAGTCCTGGTGTAACGTTTGCCTGTTTCGCATCCTTTCTCCGTCATAGTAGTTCAGCAGTTAGAGACCAGAAAGCAGCTTGAGAAAAGCCTCCCATGTATCTGGCTAGCCCAAGAATAAACACAGAAGGCCAGAGACCGGGGTCTACACACATGGAACCGGGCACTAGGCATCAAAGCTCAGGGAGCTGTGGAATGAGGAGGTCGGGTGTCCCCAATCCAGATCACCTTTTGTCTGTTTATCTTTAAGAAAGGTCTGCACTCCCCAGAGTGCTCAAAGGGACCATGCGTCTTCCTAGAGACAAAGAGGAACACCGGGGAAAGGGAGGACGGATTGAGGTGGTCCCCCAGGAAGAAGAACAGTTAGTTCTGCAGGGAAGGGAAAAAGACAACAAACACGAGGCACCCGCCAAGACTGGTGAATGCTGGGATCGGGCCACCTGCCAGTTTTGTGTCCTTTGGCAAATGGTCTGATCTCTTTGAGCCTTAATCTCATTTGTAAGACTCCAATGCTCGACCTCATCCTGTCTTAATCAGCGAGTAGAAATTGTGCGTATCTATGAACAAAGTGCTAATTCTGATATGCACACACATACTTGGCGAAATAATGATGCCAAGCTGATTAGCGCACAAACGAATGAGCTTTTTTTTTTTTTTTAAATGTGTGGTGAGTACACTTAAATCTACTCTTAGCGGTTTTCAAAGTATAGCTGGCAGTTCATCTCTACATTAGTGGGCTCTACATCTCTAGATTCGGCCAGCAGTGGATCAAAAGTATTTGGGAAATAAGTTGTGTCTGTACTTAACAAAGCCAGAAGCTCTTCTGTTGGTTCCCTTCTATGGTATAGTATGACAATGACTTACACAGATTTCCACGTTATGTTAGTTATTTGGCATGAGAAACTTATGGTGACTTAAGATATGCAGGACAATATGAGTAGGTTATATGCAGTTATTACACAACAGTCTTTATAAAAATTTATTTATTTATTATGTATACAATATTCCATCTGTGTTCATGTCTGCAGGCCAGAAGAGGGCACCAGATCCCATTACAGATGGTTGTGAGCCACCATGTGGTTGCCAGGAATTGAACTCAGGACCTTTGGAAGAGCATGCAATGCTCTTAACCACTGAGCTATCTCTCCAGCCCCCTACACAACAGTCTTGAGCATCTTCTTTGGTGGTCCTGGATATTCTTCCCTACCTGTAGCTTATTATCTATGTGACAACACTTATACCACTACCAAGTCTTCATCTATGTCACGGGCATAAAAATCAGCTCCTTTCCCATTTCTCAGGCTTGGTCAGAGGAACCAGTGTGTCGGTGCTTGTGAAATGTTTTAGAGATGGTGACATGCCACGCAAGCGCATATATAGAAATATCTGCAGCCCGACTGCTTGTATCCTATGTTCTATGTAGCAACACCGTCCAGCACTGACCAACACTGACAGTTGAGCATCTGGTCCATTTGGATTCAATAGGATATGGGCTGTGCACCTATGATCCTGACCTCACCTCCTCCAACAAGCTGCAGGTTCTTAAACCAGTGCTCAGACAGGAAGTAATTAAGTCTTTCTCCTGGGGGTTTTAGGGAGCCTTGGCCTCCTAACTGGCCCCTGCAATATCTACCCCCCACCTTAATCCCAGCTACCAGTTGCAGAGGTGGGACTAGGAATTCCAGAGCTTGGGGGAAAGCTCAGAACTTCATCATTACACATAAAATGTCTGTTCACTAGCAGGGAGGATCAGCTCTCAAAGCTACAGGGCAATAAGGTGCCACCCGGCTCGGGCAACCAGCACGAGAAATCCAGGCAACAAGAAATCTGCATTATTTGTAAATTATTGTTTTAATTTAAGATATATTTTTAATCAACTTACAGTAATTGTATATGTTTAGTGGTACACTAGGACTTTTAAATACACAGATAAAATGCACAGCACATTATTTTTTTTAAAAAAAAAAGATGTTAGAACAGTCAAAATTCTCTCTAGGAGCTATTTGGAAATATTCAGTTGGTTGTTGGCCTCGGTCTCCATTAACCCTTGCATCTAGCTGTGTACCTGGTCTAAGTGGTTCTTGCTGCGCATCCTGCTTTTGCTGGTCCTCCCTCCCAGGGGCTGGATTCTAGACACATCCTCTAAAAGCCAGAGCCACACACTGCAGATTTCTTGTTGCCTGGATTTCTCGTGCTGGTTGCCCGAGCCGGGTGGCACCTTATTGCCCTGTAGCTTTGAGAGCTGATCCTCCCTGCTAGTGAACAGGCATCTTCCATCTCCTGCTCACACTGGACGCCGAGCCCAGATGCCTCCTCGTGCCTGCCCTGTTTTGCCAGAGTAGCACCCTTGCTCGTGTGGCAGGATGGGGTTTGTTCTCTACTCTGTTAGCTGATTGGTTTGATGGAGGTGTTTTGTTTTTATTTTCACAGTGCTTTACCAACCCACAGCCGAATGTGGTCAAGTGTGTTTAGGCATGCTATGTTTATTATTATTTTTTTTTTCTGAGATAGAATTTCTCTGTGTATCCTTGGCTATCCCGGATCTCACTCTGTAGACCAGGCTGGCCTCCAACTCAGAGATCCACCTGCCTCTGCCTCTAGCGCTGGGATTAAAGGAGTGTGTTTTGTATTGTAGGAGGGGGATTATACTGTGGCAGGCGCCAGATGTAGCCACTTACAATGAAGCAGTCCCACACTAGCTCGGGATGGAGTATAATAAAAAGATTTCTTTATTTAGGGGTAGACTCACAGGTCAACAGTCCTTGGCACCAGCGGAGAACAGGAAGGGAGCCCAGCAGCCAAGAGAGGGTGCACACACTTCTACATCTGTTTTTATAGTACCCAAAGTGGTCCAGCATCCCAAAGGCCTTTGGCTTTGAAGGAGTCCCACAGCACCATACAGACAGCAGGGAATAGCGTGGTTATTTTAGTTGCTTTTGTGTATGGAGGAGAGATTTGTTGACTTGTTAAACACACTTTTGGGTGTGTCTGTGGAGAAACCTGCTTAGTTCAGGGTGGCAAGGGGGAGCCCACCATTATGGGTATACTTGCTCTTGGCTTCTTGGCCAGTGTGAGCTCAGCAGCTTCCACCATAGGCCCCTGCTGCCAAGATATCCTAATTCATCTCAGACCCAAAGTCCAGCTCCTCATGGACCGAAGCCTCAGAAACCATGAGCCAAAACAAGCCCTTTCTCCCTTTAGGCTGTTCCTCAGGTATCTTGTCTCAGCAGTAATAAGAAAAGTGAAGAACACAGAGAATACTTACGAGCAGAAAGGGGACATCTTCAAGAGAGATTTCGGATGCAGGGGGCAGCTGGGAGGGTACCAGAGGAGAAGAGGAAGTGTGAACGAAGTCTGCTAGTGTCGGCCTATCATGTAGGGCTCTGGTCTATCTGAAAGACAGTCACGCTTTTCAGAAACTGCCTTTGAGTATCATATTAAACTAGTAAGAAAATGCAGTTGCCTGAAGATTTTGCAGAAGACAAAATGGAAACGTGATGGGTAGAAAAAAACAGGCCTCAGTGCTGAGGTTGAGAGTCCTGCTGGATTTTTCTTTCTTTGTTTTGTTTTGAGACAGGGTTTCTTTGTGTAGACCAGGCTGTAGACTCAGAGACCTGCCTGCCTCTCCCTCCCTTGTGCTGAAACTGAAGGCATCTGACACTCCGCCCCCCCCCCCCCCCCCCCCCCGCCCCAGCCCTGCCAGTTTTTTTTTAAGGTCTGCAATAATACCATCGATGATAACCACTGTCTGCTGTGGAAATTGGGACTCACACTCTAGATTCCCCCGGATTGGGCATGTCTAGGACATTCAAATGCAACCACAGGCTTTGTGGATTTTAAGCAGGACATGGAGGCTAACTATTGGGAAGGCCCGTAGACAGCCGGAAGTCAGGAAGCAGCTAGGCAGGAGATCTGGACTACAAAAAATTAGCATGCTGGAGCATGTGAAGCCAGAGGCAGAGGTAAAAATCCCCGGGACAGATGGGCGCACACCTTTAATTCCAGCATTAGCACTGGGGAGGCAGAGGCAGGTGGATCGCTGTGAGTTCGAGGCCAGCCTGGTCTACAAGAGCTAGTTCCAGGACAGGCTCCAAAGCTACAAAACAAACAAACAGAGCCAAAAACAATCATACAAACAAATCCCCAGGACAGCAAGCCAAGGAACACACTTAGGGAGCTGCCTAGGAGAGGCTGTGGTGGGATTTGAGGTAGGACGTGAAGAAGGAGAGAGTTGAGCAGAAGCTTGTGGAAGCTGCTGTATGATTGGTCAGGCTGAGGAATGCCGCTGTGTGATTGGTCAAACTGAGGAAAGCAGCAAGGAAAATCCAGTGAACCAGTACATGCCAAAAACGGGGACAGGCAGGGCAAGAGGGAGTGTATTAACATGGGGGCGCTGGGGCATGTCACACATGGCTTGGTTACCTCTGGGACCATTCTACCTCCATGTACCAACCTTAAAACACTCAGACCCAGTCGGGCAATAGTGGTGCACACCTTTAATCCCAGCACTCCGGAGGCAGAGGCAGGTGGATTTCTGTGAGTTTGAGGCCAGCTCTGATCTATTGAGCGAATTCCCGAATAGTTTCCAAAGCCACACAGAGAAACCCTGCCTCAGAAAACAAACAAACAAATAAACAGAACATCCAGACTCCATTTGGCTGACTATTGATTCATACTTCAAGGCTCTATGGAGGAAATAGTCTTGACCTCTAGGGTCCTATGCCTTGTGAGTAAGAAGGTAAATCAAGCAGAATGCGCTAGCCCTCTCTCCTCATCTGGACCAATGAGCCAACACCTCTCTTTGCTGCATTGGGCTGAGAAAATTTTCTCTGTGTTGGTTTCTCTGAGCATGGCTTTGATCTCACACTAGAGACATTCCTGGGGAATAGGGTTGGGGAAGAAGTCTTATGAAGAATCTGCTGCTCCTTCACTGAAAGATTGGGTGCAGGGCTGATTGATGAAGGTCATGACCCAGCAAAGCCTTTGTCTTGAGCTCAGAAGAATTCAGAATGCTGTCAGCCACTTATGATCTTGCCGGCCCTCGTGGCTAAGCACTTCTAAAAACTACCACGTGCGGGCTGAATATTCGACTTCATTAGAGAAATGAGCAATCGTGTGGAACAGGGTTAAGACCACAGAAAAGCTCACGTTGAGCCTACAGAGCTCACTCTCGTCACTTTTAGTTGCTTGATGTGAGGTGACTTCAAAACTCAGCAATGTCCAGAGTACAGAGAACAGCTTTTTCCATGACGGTAGCAGCTGAGAAACACTTGACCACGCAAGCTCAAAACACTGGTAACTTCTAACCCCCGCATCCCGTTTTCCAATGCTGCAGCTCATACATGCCCCTCAAAACCCATCTTTGAGGAGACAGGCTTAAGACATGTTCTGCTATCTCCACTCTTGGGCGCCCAGTGGACACATTCTCTTTCCCCGTACCTCTTCTCATCATTGACATAGACGAAGCAGGCAAAATGGGCCGGGTTTGGTAACAGGATCACCAAGAGTTCGTTTACCGACGGTGACATCACCTGCAGAACCATGCCTATTACAGTTCTAGCTCACATGAGTACAAGCAGCTTTGACCACATCTATAATTTTTTTATATATGACTCACTGAAAATTTTTTGTAATTGTGCATGTGTGTGTGGTCCACATTTGTTGATATACAGTGTCTCCATGGAGACATTGTCTCTCACTTGCACCTGGAGCTTGATGGACTAGCTAGCCGGCTTCCTCCAGAGTGCTGGGATTCTAGGCGAACCACCACATCCCCTGGCATTTCCATGGGTGCTGGAGAATCTGAACTCCGGTCCTAACGCTGCCCAGTAAGCCCTTTACCCACTGAACCATCTCCTCGGAAGATTTTGAATGTTGGAATATGGGAATGAGGAAGGGGGTTGGAGGGTTTCACCATGATGGCATGGATCTACAAATAAATCATTTTCTCCCCTTTTGAATGTTCATGGTCACCTCGTAACTATACACCTATTAGTATGGATTTTTTTTCTGGTTAAATATACATTCCATAGGCTAGATAGATTATAAAGATGAATATGAGTCAAGTCAGAAATATATCTAAGAAAGATGCACTCCTTGGGTGGATTAGGACCAAGGGCTGATAGGCCCATCTGCTTGCCTGTCTGACTCCTTCCTTACTCCACCCTCCCCTGGCGTGTGCGGTGTTGAGGACTGAACGCAGGGCCTCTTACATGCTAGGTAAGCAGTGTTACCGCTGAGTGATATCCCCGCCCACTTTTTACTTTTTGTTAGGAGGCAGAGTCTAACTAAGTAGCCAGGCTAGACTTGAACACACTTACTTTGTAGCCCAGGCCCACCCTGAACACTCTTCTCCTTCCTCAGCCTCCTGAGTAGTTGGTATTATAAGATGTGACTAGAAGGGAAAATGCAGATATTTTTCCCCCAAGAAAAAGTAGAGAGGCATTTAACACACAACTTTTCCTTTCCAAACTCAGGATTATGTTCTCTCTGTGTGTCTCTCTCTTTCCAGGTTCCCATGAAGGGGATAGTTTTTTGGTTTTTTTTAAAGATTTATTTACTTTGTATACAGTGTTCTGCCCACATGTATGCCTGCACCAGAAGAGAGCATCAGATCTCATTATATTATGGTTGTGAGCCACCATGTAGTTGCTGGGAATTGAACTCAGGACCTTTGGAAGAGCAGTACCTCCACCTACCTCCTGCCTCAGGATTGCTGGAATTAAAGGTGTGTGCCACCATCTCCTGGCCTTTTTTTATTTTCTTAATTGATACTGTTGGGATCAGACCTAGGGCCCTGCACTTATGAGGAAAGCAGTCCACCTCTGAGCCAGTTTCAGTTCCTACACAAACCAGCTTGAACTGACGTGTTGCTGAGATTCTCTCTGTTTTATTTTATTTTTAAATATTTATTTATTTGTTTGTTTGTTTATTCTGTATACAATATTCTGTCTGTGTGTATGCCTGCAGGCCAGAAGAGGGCACCAGACCCCATTACAGATGGTTGTGAGCCACCATGTGGTTGCTGGGAATTGAACTCAGGACCTTTGGAAGAGCAGGCAATGCTCTTAACCTCTGAGCCATCTCTCCAGCCCTCTCTGTTTTAATCCATACATTAAAACAAACCAAACCAAACACAAACAAAAAACAAAACAAACAACAACAACAACAAAAACCAAAGCAACTGATGGTGACCCATTGCTTTCCCCGTCCATTACTAGGACTAACATTGAAATGACCAATTTGTTTTCGTCTTTTTCATTCCTGCTTTCTGTAGCCTGTCCCCCTGACAAACCCAACCAATCTCCTCTCCACAGCCCACAGTAATACCCAGTCCATTCTATGGAACTAAGTGTGGCCTGATGATGAATTCAGCAATAAAAAAGCACCAATTAGAAAGTTTAAATTGTTATATAATTTTGTCTTCAGATGATCGAGGCCAGCTTCGCAAAGCACCTGCCCGGTTGTGCTGTGTTCCTCTAGATCCCAGCATGCTGAGGCTTATTCTGACTTTTTACCAGGTTCATAGTTGTTTATCTGGAGGGACCCAGCCTTAGAGCTTCCACTCTGCTGGTTTGCACAAAGCCCACCTCCTTTAATCTGAGTTTAATCGTAGTGCACGTGGGAGGGGTATGCCCCTAGTTTTCCTGCCCCTTTGACAGTGTCCAGAGTAGGAAACGTTACCTCTCAGAATTGCTATAGATTGATTGATATAGGCAATGAACTGAGCTCATATTTGAGTTCAGTGCAGGGACACTAATACATTAAACCAAATCCGTCCAACTTTAATATCTAGTCTATGTCTGAGTCATATCGTGTCCTAAACCTTTTTTTCCCCTCTCTGCTTGTCCATGTTTTTATTGCCAAGTCCCAAAGCCTCCACCATTTCCTGTTAAACAAAGCTTGTTTTCCTCGCATACACACATCTGGTCTATCCTTGGCTCACCACCTCGGCAGCATCTGAAAGTGTATGTCAGGGTGCGCTTATTAGGCCAGCAAAGTCAAACGGCAAATAATAATTTTTATTGCTTTGCTAACAGGACCCAAAACTTTTGCAAGTTAAGCCAGCCCCTCTCGTTCTAGTTTAAACAATGAGAAAATGTATTATCGCTTTTACGTGTTTGGGGCTTTAAGGTTAGGCTCAGCCAGGTCTTTTCTGTATTTCCGTCTCCAACCCACTATGTAGCTCAGGCTGGCCTCAATCTTGGGATCTTCCTGTCTCAGCCTCCACGGGAGGGGGTTACAGACTTGCTCCTCCAGAACCAGCAGAGGCTATTCTTCTGAAGGTACACACAGGCACAAAGACATGCCCAAGGCTAGCAGGTCACAGCTGTGCTCCCATGCTGGCCAGCTCATGGCACTCAGCTGTGGAAGCCTCGCTTCCCCGTGTAGTCAGAATCGGAATTTGGTCAGCGTCAGCTTTGAAAGTGGGGATTCATAAAATTACAATGTAGCTCACCAACATTTTACTTTTAATACAAAATCAAAAATGTAAGTAAGTCCATTCAGTTCCTCCTTCCCTCATTTGGCAGCAGGCATAAGCCTTTTCTTCGGCCACAGGCTCCCAGCTGGGGCTGTGTAAGGCCAGACTGTGGTAGACCAGCATTGACAAGCTAAGGTTCACTGTTGTGAGGACTCAGAACCCTTGAAAAGTGTGAGAAAAATTCTTGTAGAATTTAGTTTTCCTCCTTCTGCCCAAACCTTCAGGATTGTTTTTTCCGCACGTAATTCTACAGTTTTCTTTCCTTTTTTTTTTTTAGTTAAGTCTTTATCAACTCCTAAACATTCAATTTATTTTCATAAAGATTACAGCTCTCTTTCACACTCAGAATTGTTTGTTTTGGGTGATATTGAACTAAATTATGTAATTTCAAAGTACAGCTTGCATAAACAGGGTTGGGAACAAATATAATTAGCTTTCGGAAAGCATGGATCCAGGGAGGGATATGATTAGCCCACCAAAGAGCAGGCAACTCACTAGCTGTGAAAATGCAAGGAGCCTTGGGAGCAGAGGCAGTTCAAAGGTCTAAGGCACACAGGGAGTGAAGAGAAGCTGAGTGGACATCACAGGTGGAATCTCTAAGTGAGACCTGGTGGTGCACACCTGTAATCCTTGCATGCCAGAAGGAGGGGGCAGGAGAATTGCAACTTTTAAACCAACCACAGGGAAATCCTGTCTTGAAGCAAATCATCAAAAGAAAATAAATAGAAACCAAGAAACAAAAGCAAAAAGGAAAATCTAGCTTCAGGACCTTGACGCCATTCAAAATCACAGGACGGCAAGGACTGTTGGAAGCTTCAGAAGGGATGAGGATCTGGTCAAACCCTTCTTGCAGGTCTCTAGTGGGATTGGTAGCACTTCCCACAGGACAGTGTGGCTGGTATCTCCTGTACAATGTGTTTAGGGACGGGAGACTGATCTCTGCTAACACTCTAAAATATTTAAACATATTTACACTTTAGAGGAGTCAGAAAAGACCCTGCTCTTGGTTTATGTTTGATTAAAGTCTGAGTGTCATTACCACAGGTGACAAAAGTCTCCACAAGGACTCTCAAGCATTTATGAGCACCAGGAAGAGGCAATACTCCACTGCTGGTGTCTCTGGATAAAACAGATGGTCCGCAGTAGGGACTCTAACACTCGCAGAGGGAACCCGGAGCTCTTCAGTTTGTACACCAGGAAGGAGCCCTCAAAATGAGAAAAGGTGGTGCCTGAGGGTGGGCTGTGAAATTGGAAGGGTTCCCACCTCCTAAATCATTGTAAATGAAATTATATGACTGTAATCAGCAAAAACCAAGAACTAAAAAGCAAAACACCAGTGTAAAGCCCCAGCAGTAATGTGATTGATGCAGGCCCCACTTAGAGTTCTGGGCAGACTGGCAGGGAGCCTCAAACATGAGGGCCTCTGTTTGGTTAATTCTTATCAAATTCAGTAGAAAGACGAAATGTCCTTTTCTTCTTGAAATTACCCAGTTTTTGTTTTCATGCAGATGAAGAACTTTATAGACTGAAAAATTTCAATCTAAACCCATTTTCCTATGTAGTACCTAGGGAGCTCACTACATAAAGTCTGAAGTTTAGAAGGCTGAACGAGACTTCCAGAGGCAACACAGAGGATGATTTAGATTGTCAGCTGTGGGGCCCTAATGTCCCTTACTAGCTAAGGGATCCTGGAAAGCTACCTAACCTCTTTGTGTTCTGTTTCCACATCTGCAAAATGCAGGTGGTGGTGGTGCACACCTTTAATCCCAGCACTCGGGAGGCAGAGGAGTTTGAGGTCAGCCTGGTCTACAGAGTGAGTTCCAGGGCAGGCTCCAAAGCTACAGAGTAGACCCTGTCTTAAAAAAACCTAAATAAATAAATATCTAGACAGATATCCAGACAGACAGACAGATAGATAGGTAGATAGATAGATAGATAGATGCCTTTATCTGATTGTAAGAATTGAAGGAGTCACTATATAATAAACGAGCTACCATGTGTTGTAAGCTTCATGCACACATAAAGTTTTTTTTCTTTCTAGATAGGGTTTCTCTGTCTATCCTGGAACCTAGGCTGACCTACCTCTGCCTCCCCGATGCTGGGATTAAAGATGTGCGCCATCACACCTGGTAGACACTATTTTTTTTTATTGTTTTTAATTATGTGTACAGAGGAGACAGGGAGTGGGCATGGGAGTGCAGGCACCCTTGAAGGCTAGAGGCACCAGATCCTCCTGAGTCGGAATTAGAGGTGGTTGTGAGCTGTCAGACACGGGTCCTGGAAACTGAATTCAGGTCCTCTAGAAGGCACTTCACTTTCTTATCTACCATCTCTCTAGCTCCTCCATACAAGTTTAACAAACACAATTTTTCAGATTCAGGGTGGAATATGTGTTTATTAGTGCTGGGATAGTTTAGCGTTTCCAGCATTCTCCCTCTGAATATTACCCTTCAAGGCTTTTGTTAATTCCTGTTAAGCCTAGACAAGTTAAGTTGCCTAGTGAGATCTATGTTATATTTAGTGGCATTTCTAAACGGTAAGACAAAAATATTTGGTTTTTGTCTCGGTTCCTGGTGTTGACTTCCACAAACTTCTGGAACTTACCATCTTGTGGGTGCTGAGACCAGGTGATGCTCCAGTTCCACCCTACACACTCCAGAAAGTGGATAAAAACCCCTCCGGTGACATTCGCTGAACTGCCAGTTGGCAACACACTGCCATGCAGGGAGAATGGTACCCCCAAGGAAATGAAGCCCCATGCCATCCCAACTCCACTTCTTACCCTGCTCACCTCTTTGCTCTGCTATCCTAAGTTGTACCCTCTACAGTGGGTCTGTAACAGTGAGTGTAACTCTTGTTCCAGTTAGGGTTTCTGTGGCTATGATGAAACACCATGACCTAAAGCAACTTGGGGAGGAAAAGGATTCCTTTGGCTTACACTTCCACATTGTAGTCCATTAGTGAAACCAGGACAGCAACTCAAACAGGGCAGGAGCCTGGAGGCAGGGGCTGTCGTGGAGGCCATGGAGGGGTGCTGCTTACCGGCTTGCTTAGCCTTTCTTATAGAAGCCAGGATCACCAGCACAGGGATGGCATCACCCACCACGGGCTGGGTCCTCTCTCATCAACCACTAATTTAAACAAATGCCTTACAACAGGACCTTATGGAGACATCTTTTTGATTGGCGTTTCCTCCTTTCAGATGACTCTAGCTTATGCCAAGTTGACGTAAAACTGGCCAGCACACTCTACTGAGTCCCACGAGTCTTTTTAGATAATTATTAAACCCAGAGAGGTGAACACAGGAACTCTGTCTTTCTGCTTCACTGGGCAGCAGAATGAAGAGTTTTGTCCACTCGCAGCTAGCAAACGTAATAGAGTCAGTCTCCAGTCTGTAGGGTCTGGGCCCAGTGTCAGAAGAAAACTGAGTCAAGACACACCTAGTTGGTACTTGGGAAAACCCTGCATGCTTTCTATTAGAAAATAGCCTATGATAGGGCTTCAGGATGGCCGTTAAGAGGGAAGGCCTTGACATTCCTTCCTCCCACTCAGTCTCTGGGACAGCTGAGGTTACAGGCTGTACCACCAGCCCCAGCTCAGGTCTGTAATCTCTGATGTTCTACTGGAATTTCCACGACCAACAGAATTCTGACTTCACTGTCAGGTGTTGAAAAGGGACAGTTGCTATAAATGGGGCATCAGAGCCATGTTTTCTTGTACCCAAGGCCCTGTTCAGTCCACTACAGCTGAATGCTCCAGCCCGAGTCATGGATTCTTACCCAAATCAAATCTCACCAGTTTCAGAAATGTAAACTCAGTTCTAGGTCCTATTCATATGAAAATTAAGTATAAAGATATTATCTTAGTATTTTACCTTCTTAGTATTTCTTAGTATTATTTTTTATTTTATTTTGAGAAAGGATTTCTCTGTGTAGACCAGGCTGGCCTCAAACTCACAGACATCTGTCTGTCTCTGCCACCTGAGTGCTGGGACTAAAGGTACGTGCCACCACCACCCAGCATTAACCTTATACTTTAGTATTTTGTATTACTGTCATTCGCAAGCTGAAAGTTATTTTCTATTGATTGCAGGTACTACTGTACTGGATCATTAAGATGAGGGGCTGTAGGCGTAGGTGTGTGAGTAGACAAGCAACAACATTATACATACTTAATAGTGATGAGTACCACGTCAACATAACTTCATTTACTGCTCTGCTTGAGCATCTGTGGGTATGCACATGTGTGCTTGTGCCATGGAGCATGTGTGGAGCTCAGAGGACAGCGTGTGGGAGTCACTTCTCTCCTACTGTGAGCTCTGGGAACGAACTCAGGTCACCTGACTTGGTGGCACGAGCCTGCAGCTTTCACACACTGGGCCATCTCCCAGCCTTCACATGTATTATAATTTTCTTAGAAGTCACTTTTTATGTGTGTGTGTTTTGCTGACATATAATGTATGTGCCCCACTTGCATGCCTGGTACTCTCAGAGGTCAGAAGAGGCTATCAGATGCCCTGGACCTAGAGTTACAGATGGTTGTGAGCCACCATGTGGGTGCTGGGAATCAAACCCAGGTCCTCTGGAAGAGCAGCCAGTGCTCTTAATCACTGAGCCATCTTTCCAGTCCCTCACCTCCATTTTCTAAACAGCTATAAATGTACAAGACATAAAGAACCTCAGCTTTGATGTATCATAAATATTAATAATAAAAATTAAGGCAGCAATTTGGGAAGATTAATGCAAGTAGCTAAACTTTTATTTAGTTATTATTGTTACATCAGACTATCAACACATGACATGTCATCATGGGTAATCTTTTACATAATAAATGCATGGCTAATATTTGTATCACAAAAGAAAAACCGAGTCTATAAATGACCAGAACAAGGACAGGGAAACAATACAGTCCGCATAAATTAGATAAACAGTACAGTCCACACAAGTTACAATGGGGCCTACCTCTCTCCTTAACTCAAGTGTCCCACATAAAGTCACCAGGACGTAAAGTACTGGGTCTTTTCAAAAGCCAGCAGAGACGGAGCGCCATCTGGACCGCCTCTTAATTCTTAACTGGAGTTGAGCCTCCCTTCATTGTCTTCTTTAGGTGGTGGTAATTGGGCAGGATTTTCATCAAGAAATCCAGCTGTAGTGTCTGGGGCTGAAAAGAGGAAGAGGATGAAGATGGCAGAGGCATGGTCAACAACACCAGGTAGAAATGCTATGAGTTTGTGCGTTCAACATGATTTTCATTGACCGACTTTTCTTTACCCGTCCGTTTGCTGTCTTAAACCTCTAATGGTCATGTCTTAAGACATACAGCCCAGGACTTTACCATATAAAAACATACAGGAACATCTTTTCGAATTTCTGTCTATAGATTTTTATTTGGCTTCTAAACATTAAGAGTGCTTCCCACACAGCCTGTGATGCCGTCAGCTGAGCTCCTCTCTGCACGGAGCAGCGTTGGCGTCTCCGACAGTCAGCTCACGTGAGGGAAAGCAGGAGCTCCACCCTAGAGACTGGGTCAGAGTCCCAGGAACCCGTCCTGATAAAGGGTCATTCTGTTACTGTTGGTGACATTTCGGAGACCACACCTACGACATTAGATTCTGATGCTCCCGTTCGTGTCACTCATTGTCTTCCCCAATTCTAGCTTTATTTCCCCTCCTTTAGTCACTTCTGCTATCACACAAAAAGATAATTTAAAAGACTTAATTTCCCCTGTAGCCTATGGAATACCAGCTAATATAATAATAATAATAATAATAATAATAATGCCAAGACTACAAAGGAAGAGTGACCCACGGGGGTGAGGAAGTCAGTAGCTTGAGGCTTAGCATGTATAAAACCTTCGGTTTGCTTCTCAGCACTGCATAAATCACGCACAGCGTTGCACGCCAGTAATCCCAGCCCTAGGGAGTTGGAGTCAGAAGGACAAAAGTTCAAGGTCATCCTTGGCAGTAAGTTCCAGACTGGCAGGGACTATATGAAACTCTGAGAATGGAAAAGTGGAATCATCTAGAAAGAACTGGTTTTAATTTATGATTAAAAATATGGTTAAGGAAGGTCAAGTATCAAATGTCTTGAAAATATTTTCTTTGGGGGGAGGAAAGGGAAGCTCAAGAAATCTATACTGAGCATGCCAAGAAACGAGCTTTACAATTCCAGCCTGCTCGTCTGTGCTGATGGGACGCCCAAAGGCCTAAGCCTTTCATCCCCTAGTCTAGCATTACTCTCCACCTGGGTTATTAGGAGGGGAGGATTTCTTGTAAGCCTGGGAAATATCTAAACATACTTCCTTTATTCATAAGCTGTGTTTACGATCCAGTCACAGTACTTTCATAAACTAAGTTAGAAACCCAGCCTGCCATTTGTAGGGTCATTCCTCATCTTGAAGATTTGTATTTTGGAAGTGATTATCAGTGAATTAATATTTTGGTGTGAGGGTCAGTGGTGCATCAGAATAACAATTCCCGATCCACACACTTTCTATATATTTGATTTTAATCTAAAGATCATGATTGAATTGCAAATAAATCCAAATTTGGGGAATGTTTCTCTAATGTTTTATTCATTTGCCTTTGGGAATGGAGCCCAGGGCCTTGCATGCTAATCAAACTGCTGAGTCACGCCCCCAACCCCTAATCATCTGGTGCCTACTGAGGCAATCACACGGACTCTGGGAAAGTTAGTGGCCCTAGATGAACTCCTTTATTAGCGAGAGGTCCTAGTACCTGTGGCCGCTCCGTCTGCACCCTTCGCAGGCAGTCTGCACCGTAGATCACTGTGTTCTCAGGGATGACTTCAAAAGTGTTTAGACTGCAGCAGGCCCCGATGATGCAACCACTGGTCAAGATTACGTTTCTGCCCACGTACGCTGCGGTGAAGACGGAATCACAACTTAAGACAGCGAGTGAGTTCTGACATCTCTCATTGTTTACTCTTTCCCACAAATAGGCCTTAAGAAGAAACTGAAAGGCAATGCCTAGGTACGGTGAAGGCAGACAGCACGGAAGCAGGCAGGGTGTGAGCGCAGGTGGATTGATTAGAGTCCCTGCCCCCAGGCTGTGGGGCCCTGGGCACATCAGTGTACGAACCTGGAGCAGGGAGTCCACCCCCTTCTCTGCTCCCTTTAAGGATCCATAGGCAATGAGCATACAGTGCCGAGCACATGGCTGACACTCAGAAACACACAACGGCCCAACGGTGGCCACAGTCCATAGTGAAAACTAGAACTGCTGAGCAGATGAACGGAAAGGGCACCTTCGCTATTTCCGAGAAGCGGCAGCCAGGGTCAGAAAGCCGAAGCAGTGTTCTCTCTGAGCGGCAGGGGAGACCTGTGGGAGCTGGTTCCCACCAAGGTTGGGGACCTCACATAATCCCCTGCCCGGCTCTAATTTTGGTAAGTAGATGCGGTTCGTCTCTGACTGGCTAGGGTAAAGCAGATCTGAAACTAAAGAAGGTGATTCCTGGCGAAACTGCCATTTGTCTCTTTCATTCTGCAAGAGTGCTCATCAACTACAGCACAGCCAACACCTTTAGCAAAAGCCCATGTCGGGTCTTTCGGTAGAGCCTTAATCCAGCCCATAACTGTACACAGCTGGCCTTTCAACTTAATGCAGTTATAACCACGTTATCAGATGACCACGTAACTAGGTTAGGTTCCTTTGAGGCAAAGAATTAACGTGACGGCGACTCTGCTCCTATCCAGGCATTCCACCTTGCTTGTACTGAGGTCGTTTCCCTGGACACAGCAAAGAGAAAGGAGGCAATTATTCTGACACTAAAACTCTGGACACAGCTTACCTTTTGATTCAATGACATTATTGTCTCCCATCTTCATGGCTTGGGAATCTGTGAGCCTGAATTAAGTAAACACCTTTCCCATGAATGCAGAATGTCCTCGCCGTGTACCGAGGACAGAGGCGTGAGAAAGGCTGCGCAGACTCAGTCTTGCCAGAATTCTTTGCTTAGGGCCAATCTACAGCACAGCTTTGATTCCGAAACACAAATACCCCCAGGTATAAAGAAATGACCCATAAGCCTTTAAATATTTGACTACATTTACTTATTTACTGCATATATGTGAATGTTTGTGCCCGAGCACATGTGAGTGCCAGGTCTGTGTGTTTAGATCAGGGACAAACTGAGGGAGTCAGTTCTCTCCCTCATCTTGTGGAACCGGGGGACTGAATTCAGGTGGTCGGGCTTGGGGGCAAGTGTTTTGACCTCTGAGCCAGTGTGCCAGCTCTTACATCAGACAGGAGCTAGAATTAGCTTCTCAGTGTCTAATGTCCTCCCCACAGTTATCTGCCGTGGAGCAGTCCTAGTCAATGACTTTCAAAGTGTTAAAGCTGTGCGTGTGTGCGAGAGTGCATGCGAGAGCGCATGTGTGCACGTGCACGTGTGAGAGAGCATGTGTGTGAGAGCGTGTGTGTGAGAACACGCGTGTGCGAGAGCGCATGTGTGCACTGCGTGTGTGAGAGAGCACGTGTGTGAGAGCGTGTGTGCGTGAGTGCATGTGAGAGAGGGTGTGAGAGCGTGTGTGCGCGAGAACGCATGTGTGAGAGTGCGTGTGTACGAGAGTGCATGCGTGCATGTGTGTGAGCGTGTGTGTGCATGTGTGAGAGAGCTCATGTGTGCACGTGCGTGTGTGAGAGCACGTGTATGAGAGCACGTGTGTGAGAGAGCGCGTGTGTGCGAGAGTGCATGTGTGTGAGAGCGTGTGTGTGTGAGAACGCGTGTGCAAGAGTGCATGCGTGTGCGGGTGTGAGAGAGCACACATGTGTGTGAGAGCGCGTGTGCGAGAGTGCATGCGTGCGTGCGAGAGCGCGTGTGTGTCAGGGTCAATATTTACCTTCCCGAGGGACGTTGTTTCCTGTGGTGTCAGGGACGAGACACGCTAGCCGTGCGTCCTACACACAGCCCCACCCCAGAAAGACAGATCCCTGTCATGGCTCTGTCCCCTCACTCGCCCGTCCTAGGAAAGAATTCTTTCTTAAAATTTTTAATGATTTATTTCTATCTTATATGAACTGGTGTTTTGCCTGCATGTATTATCTGTGCGAGGGTGTCGGATCCCCTAGAAATGGAGTTACAGTTGTGAGCTACCACGGGGGTGCTGGGAACTGAACCCAGGTTCTCTGAAAGAGCAGTCAACGCTCTTAAGCCATCTCTCCAGCCCCCAGAAGATTTCTTAACACACCGCAAATGGGTGTGCTGTTTAAAGTCTTGCCGGCCTTGTCTACACAGATTTTAAATGTGTGTGACACGGGGAGGGATCTGAGCAACAGACTCATCTGGGATGGCAGGTTACAGCAAAGGATACGACAGCCAACTTCAAACACATTGTTGGTGCCAATGATCATTGGCTTGGGTTCTGGGTCCTCAGAGTCTGGGATGATATTACCCGGATGGCTGTGAAGGAACAGACGATCGTCAGAGGCTGGCCACACAGGAAACGGCTGCCATCCCTTTCAGAACTTGGAGCAACTGTCTCAGTTTTACCTGTATCAAACTTAAAATCCACAGCTGTGTTTATCTAGCTCTCGGGCCAGGGAAGGCTAGGTTCTGAGGTGTCCAGAACTACAGAAACGGAAGACGTCACAGACAGAAAAACCACCTCAGAAGAGGGTGCCACACCTTTAACCCCGCACTTGGGGGCAGAGGGAAGTGGGTCTCTGTGAGCTCCACAACGGCCTGGTGTATAAAGCAAGTCCCAGACAGCCGGGGCTACGGAGCAGCCCTGTGCCCCCCACTCATAGGAACCATTTAAACTGTGAAATGCAGGCCGGGCGGTGGTGGCGCACGCCTTTAATCCCAGCACTTGGGAGGCAGAGGCAGGCAGATCTCTGTGAGTTCGAGACCAGCCTGGTCTACAAGAGCTAGTTCCAGAATAGGCTCTAAAGCTGCAGAGAAACCCTGTCTTGAAAAACCAAAAAAAAAAAAAAAAAAAAAAAAAAAAAAAAAAAAAAAAAAAAACCCAAAAAACTGTGAAATGCACACAGTCCCCCACATGAAGCAGTTACTTTGTGAGATGGATACTTAGTGAAGTCCGTGGACTAGAAGAGACTCTGCTCTAGGAGGATGGCTTTATCCAATGGCAGACTCACCGCCAAATAAAGGGTATTAATGGAGGGGGAATGGCCTCACACCGTAAGAAACGCCCACATGTCCTGTGTAAGTGTCAGACAAATCAGTCTTTTTATCACGGCTAAACATTTTCCCACGCAAATTCCATACATGGCTGCTACAAATTAGGTAAAAGCATGAATTTCTTGCCAAACTTTTATCTAGAAAAATTTATGCTCACTCTTGAAAACAGACTGGGTGCTCACAGAGATTACACATCGTCTAACACCACGTTTTTAATCTTTAAAGTTTACGAATTGCTACAAGGATCCCACACTGTGTAAATGTAAGTCTCGGTGTTACCAATGTGGAACATGGAAAACAGAGTTAAATTCACATAGGAACATCAAGAGAGCCAACCCAAAACGTCTTCAGCCTGACAGGCACAAGAGAGGATACTGGGTGGATCAGGAAGAAACCATTACAGGTTTGATGATGGATAAAGCAGTGTCACGCTGGGAGACTACCAGACCCAGGGCGGGGCGCTCTGTTCTCTCACCTTGGGCAGTCTTTTTTTGGTCTGGGTTTTTTTTTTCTCCTGGGTTCCTCGTGTGCTTACGCTGACGCCTTAACCACCCCCTTCTAGCTCTGAACGTGTGCTTTCCTGAGCTAAGCTGTAAAAGGCTCCTGTGCAGCAGCCACGTTGGAAAACGCCCCCACCCCAGGCACTCAGTTGGGAGCACCAGCGAGTCTTACTCACGCATTTATGATGAGGGCCTGCTCTTCTATTAGGTTACCTTCGCCGATAATTATGGGCCCGGCCTCCGCAATAATTCGTGCTTTGGGGTGGATCACCGTCCTAGGACCTGTGAAAAGGGGGCAGGTGAGAAGACATTGTGGGTGTAGGCGCTGCTTCCAGGGGGAGGGTGGGAGGTGATGGAGCTGGGTGAGGCTGTCGGGAGGAGCATTCTCTAAGTCTGCGCCAGGCACCATGCTAGGTACCTTACCAGCGCTATCTCTGGCTGTTAGCGGCAGCGGGCAGTGCCAGATCTAGAGCCAAAGTAAGCGGAAGGCACATGCAGCGGGCCAGACAGCCCAGCCTCCAGCTCCAGCCTTCGGTGGCCTCTGCAGGACACGCGGGGGACGAGAGCAGCAGTCCCGCAGGAGTGTGGGAAGAGCCAGACGCAGTGACACTGAAGACAGTGTGGCTCGTGGAGCCGTGTCTTTTAGACAGGCCAGCCCTGCTTATAACACAGAACTTCCATCTTTAACATGATTTAGATCTGTCCATGGCCGGCCACTGGTGGTGCACACCTGTGATCTCTGAGCTGGAGGCCAGCCTGGTCTACAGGGCTAGTTCCAGGACAGGCAAGGGTGCGCAGGGAAACCCCATCTCAGCAGCAACAACAACATTCTGTCCATGTTATCTTCAGCCTTGCTCTGTGTTATCTGAGCACAAGCGTGACCGGACAGTTCAGCTACCAAAGAGGACAGAAGAGGAGGAGCTAGAGATGAATGCTGGGCCAGTCACACTGAGGTCTGGAGACCTGAGATACCTCTAGTATCAATCTAAAGGCACAAGTAGGGTGCCCTTGGACAACTGTGTGGAAGTGGGTGGGCACAGACACACCCCCACACCGGCATACACACACACACACACACACACACACACACACACACACACACACACACGCACACCTGCCCTCAGGCCTGTACTCTGGTGATAGGGAAACCACTGATAAGAAAGCATTTCTTCCTTCAGGCCCACACCCAGCCACCCTTATCTCAGCATCGAAGCTGTTTTCCTTCCCTGTTTTGTTTTGTCTCTTAAGGCAGGCTCCACTCTGTATCCCAGGCTGGCCTGGACTCTGCCCAACCTCCTGAGCGTGGCCATTTCTATTTGGAAACGGCAACAAATAGCAACTCACTCAGAAAGGAAGGTGGACAGAAGGAAAGGGGCAGAGGTGACACTTCCCAGGGCTCTGTGGTATAAACTGTTAACTTTTAGATAAAAAGTTACTTTCGGGTTATAAAAGGTAAGACACAATGTTGTATGTCACAGGGCAACAAAAATTAACATATGACCGGCCAGGACTGCAGCTCAGTTGGTGAGCAATGTGGGTAGGGACAAGGCCCTGGGTAGGTTCCCAGCACCAAATCTCTCTCTTTCCTCTCTCCTCTCTCTCTCTGTCTGTCTCTCTGTCTCTGTCTCTGTCTCTCTCTCTCTCTCTCTCTGTGTGTGTGTGTGTGAGAGAGAGAGAGAGAGAGAGAGAGAGAGAGAGAGAGAGAGAGAGAGAACACAAACTATTTTGTCCCTTTAAGCTTCTCTTGGAAACTGGGAATACTTAGTGCACCAGCTCCCAAACCTTCCTGGAGGCCTTCCTGGTGAGATCTGGGAGGGACCTCAGTGCACCTCATTCTTTTTCCTAAGACGAAGAACTGAGGGGAATTGATAAAGAGGGTGGGGGTCCAAAGCAGGCCTCAGAGTCCCACAGCACACAGTAAGAAATAGTATAAGTGGGCTTGATAGTCCCCGACACCTTCACTACTAATTAAATTCTCAAATAAAGTCTGCGATTCAGGAGAGAAGATGAGGTTGCTGAGATCCCTGGGAAGATTCCCAAGTCGACCACATGTGCCTTTTCTTCTCATGTATATCTGTACATGTACATATATAGGCACATACACTTGAGACCTGCAAATACCAGTACATACAAAAATCACTAACGAGTTTAAAAATAAATAAAACTTGGAGGAAAGTATTCAAATGCTTCTTTTCCATGGCTACAAAACATCTCACATTCCATTAATACAATACCACCCACCGACTCATTCCTGTCAATGGCCGCTCAGACATGTACAGTCTCCAGGTGCTCAACAATGCGATCACAAATGCTGGATTCTTCCGAAATAACAAGTTCTACATCGTCTAGTGGTACGAGCCAATAGAGAGCTATAGTTCCCGCAATATGGATTTCTATTTTGCTTCAAAATATTCAAAATATAGGGCCGCAGTCTACTGTAGGCTCTTTGTAACTTGTAGTAGGCTCCATCACTGGGCTCCATCACTCACGCTGAGCGGCCTGCACTCTCTGAGGGCCCACCTTCACGTCTACAGAAGGACGAGATCCTTAACAACCTACCTACTGGGTGGAAATGTGGGCTGTATACTAGAAACAGTGTTTGAAAGGGGGACCACAGGACCCAACCTACAGTTCCTAAGGTGGCATTCAGGGGCTGACACAGTGGCCCAGTAAAGACACTGCCGCCAGGCTAGTGACCTGCATTCTGTCCCTAAGCCCATGCTGAAATGACTCTTGGGGCTGTTGTCTGACCTCCACACACCCTTGCCCACACCAACAAACAAACAGTAACAATGGGAAGTCCACCATTTGCCACAAGTGCTAAGAACCTCTGAAGAATAAACAAAATGGCTAAGTTAGGCCAAGGACAGAGCAGGGCCTGCTTTTCTCCTTCACGCAGGCATCATGGGAACCGCTGCTAGCTCAGGAGAACTCCCGTGAGTGCTGACTAAGCAGCCAGAGGTGCCAGGCCGCCTGCTGACCGGCAAGCTGCAGCTTTGGCAAGCAGAACCTAAGAGAAGCCACCTGAAGATGGTTATGAAGACGAGGGGCCGGCTGGGACGTGTGTTCTTTCCTTTTTAACACTGCTCCAGTGTATACCTTTGAAAATAAATGGCACTGTTTTTTCTTTCAAAAAACACACGACGCAGGACTGAGAGCTCGGTCGGGACCCCTGGACCTGCTGGGTTCTACAGCATGAAAGGTGAATGCCTGAGAGTGACACCTGAGGTCGTCCCGATGTACCCGGCATTCAAACGCACACTCGACACCCTCCATACACAATACAGCCTGGCATGGGGGCACCACTGCAATCCTGACACTCAGCCGAGAGCAAGAAGATCTAAGTTCAAGGCCAGCCTAGACTGCATGAGACAGTCTCAAAAAACCCAAAGCCAAACAAGCAAAATAAAATGAAGCTACTATATAACAAAACCTAATCAGGATGATTTTTTTTTTTTTTTTGAGGCAGGGTAGCCCTGGCTGGCCTGAAACACTTTGTGAAGACCAGGCTGACCTTGAATTCAGAGACCCGCCTGCCTCTGTGTCCCTGAGTGCTGAGATTAAAGGCGTGTGCCACCACTGTCTAGCGTCTGAGCAGTTTAAACTGGTGTTTTATTACCACTATTATTATCTGTTAATCATTAGTTACTAATAGGTAACTGGAAAGCACCTGGTTATAAATCTCAGGGACTTTCCCATGGAGCTAAGGCAGATACAGCTTAGGTTAGGCGGTTGATTTTGACACTACTGCCACCTGCTGGTGTCACGGCCCAACTGCAGGTTGTGGCACAGGGCTGGAAGAGCCTGAGGTAAACCAATCTGCTTTGAATTGAGAGATGAAAACAAATGTCGGAGGCAGCGATAACTGAACAGAGCGTGGCTGGCACATGTGACAGCTAAGAGTGTGGTCTGGAGAACGGGAAGGAGGCACATCTGTCTGCAGTTTCACGATGGCGGCTGCAGAGCGGAGGGCAGTCTGGGCAGACCCGGCTGTATGCTGTCGCCAGGCAGTTTCCTCCGGGTTTTCCAGTTCACGAAAACTTTTACCTAGACTGGGTCTGATTGAGAGCCATGTTTAAGGGTCTTGAAGTTAAAATGTTTTCAAAAACAAACAAACAAAAAACCTAAACTGTCACCACGCAGAGTCCCCTTTCCCATCTAACTCCGGTGCAGCCCTTCTTGGCGCTGCTCCTGGCAGGGTAGCTCTTGTGTTTTCCCATTGAGTGTGCCGAAAGGCCCTTTGGCTTATCTCCTTGTTTGGACAAATGTGTCTGGAGTCGGAGCTGCCTTAACTGGCGGATGAATTATTTTTCTAAACGGCTGGCCGGGCTTCCGGAGCACGGCCAGGAAGACATTCCTGCACCATGTCCCCTTTTCCCTCATTTGGTAAAGGGCGCTCTTCACCTTTGCCACGGGCAGCAGCCATCTCTGGGTACGCTTTCATATGTCAATAAATAGTTTTTAAAATAAACTCAAGCTCTTTCTTTTGAAAATTAAACAACCCCCCTGACCACTGCTCTGCGAACTGAAAAAGACTCCAGCAAGGAGGCTTGGGTCTGAGTGTGCTCCACCGGGAGAGCGGCTCCGCGGACAGTTTCCCACTGTGCCCAATCTGCCCCCTCATGTTGTGCGAGTTCACTCGCACAAGCATGTGGCCTAGGGCTCTCCTCATCCGCTAGTCAGCTCTCACAAGGAGGATTTACAGAAAAATAATTTTAGCGGTCTAATGAAAACCAGGCTTGAAGCTATGAAAATTAGCAGGACTCTTAGGTCTAAGCAACCTCCAAGGGGGGGGGGGGGTGCTTCCTCAGAGCTGTAAGCCAGAGTGCTTCTCTCTGTACCTCTGGCATACGAGCCCCCCCTTCCCTGCTCATTTCCAGACAATGTGCTGTAGGGAACCCCGACATTCACACAGATAACTAAGTTTCTGGAAAACCGCAGATCTGATTTAAGGTTCCAAAGACTTTAAACACGGCAAAAGAAAAACCTACCCTCTTTAAATAAGTGTGAAAAAGAATGACAGTCCACACACGGAGTGGCCCTGCGTGGGTCACCTGAACCACAGTTCTGTCACTGCTCCTGAGCTGTCTGGTAAGCAGTTTATCAAGTGCCCAAACAGCCAACTCCACAGCGCAGCAGAAAGGATACATCAATTATGCCAGCAACCTGAGCAAAAACAAACCAAAAAGCTTGAAAAGGAAAACCAAGACCTGGTGGGAGAGCTGGAGCCAGATAACTCTGCTCTGATTAAACTTTATAATTGTGTCTCTCAGGAAGGTTTGAATCAGAGGTGTTATTTCAAAAAAATGACTAGCTGCCCAAAGACTAGAGATAACGTAACGATAGAAACAGTTATCTAAGCACGAACTCTGGGAAAAACATCCTTATTTATATACACAACCAAAGAAACACAAGGCTTGAGCACAGGGTGGAGGAAAGATAAGAAACATTCAAAACAGGGCCGGAGAGATGGCTCAGCGGTTAAGAGCACTAGCTGCTCTTCCAGAGGTCCTGAGTTCAATCCCCAGCACCCACATGGTGGCTCACAACCATCTGTAATGAGATCTGGTGCCCTCTTCTGGCCTGCAGGCATACACACAGACAGAACACTATGTACATAATAATAAATAATAAAAATCTTTCAAAAAAGAAATATTCATAACAAATAGGAGAGAAACTGTGGGAGACGACACCGTAGAACTACATCACTCTCTTGCACCCTTTCCTTCTTTAATGACAGAGCTGTTTGCTGGGCAGTGGGCACACGCTTTTGAGCCCAGCACTCAGGAGGCCTCTTGGGAGTTCAAGGCCAGCCTGGTCCACAGAGCAAGTTCCAGGACAGCCAAGGCTACACAGAGAAAAACAGAGGCTGAGTAATGCATCCGAGGAAACCCAGCATTGGAGTGGCAGGCTATCCCGGGTCTGCGGTCTCCAGGGTCCACACTGTTAGAGTTCGGCTCACGGCTGTCGCTCCAGGGCACACTGCTGGCACACCTCTGGTAAACAACAGCTCTCTCTCAACTCAAGCAGTGTCTGAGCCACACTGACTCACTGGTATTTCCCACAGAAATTCTAACACGGCCTCCATCACACTGTATCGTTTTGTAAGTACTAAACACTTAATAGAAGGAAATAAGTTTAAAAACAAAACCAAAGAAATCGCAGGCTACAGCGAAACAGACATGGAAGACAGGAAGTAAAGGTGAAGCACTAGAGTCGATCACACGGCATTGAGCACTAGAGTCGATCACACGGCATGGAGCACTAGAGCGGATCACACGGCATGGAGCACTAGAGCGGATCACACGGCATGGAGCACTAGAGTCGATCACACGGCATGGAGCACTAGAGCGGATCACACGGCATGGAGCACTAGAGTCGATCATACAGCATGGAGCACTAGAGCGGATCACACGGCATGGAGCACTAGAGCGGATCACACGGCTTGGAGCACTAGAGCGGATCACACGGCATGGAGCAATAGAGCGGATAACACGGCATGGAGCACTAGAGCGGATCACACGGCATGGAGCACTAGAGCATCACCACCCAGCATTGTGTCTAGAGGATCACCATGAACAATCCTTACCTATGGTCACATCTCCTCTGATTTCACTTTCCACACACACGACGGCTCCAGGAGCAATCTTCACACTGCAGGGAGAGAGAGGTGACACTCTTCCTCAGTAGGGTTTAACTGCCCGAGGCGGAGCCACTGATGCAGCACTGCTGAGCAAGCCTGGTGACCCGGCTTCAATTCTTGGAACCCAAGGTAAGAACATTAAATTTCAAAACGTATTGTTACAGAAGGTGTGTTGGAGCCGGCAAGATGGCTCAGTGGGGTAAGGAGCTGACTAAGGAACTTACTGCCAAGCCTGATGATCTGAGTTCAATCCTTGGATCCCACACGGTAAGAGGAGAGAACCAACTCCCCATAAGTTGTCCTCTGAGCACCACATGCACACGATTGCATTTGTGTAGCCCCATACATGTAAACACCCACAATAGATAGATAAATAAATGTATGTATGTATGTGCACTGATTACCTTTCTGTTGTAGAAAGAAACACCTTAACCAGAGAAATTATTGGTAGAAAAAAATTTGTTTTGGCTTAGGATTCTAGAGGGATAAGAGTTCATCATGAGATGGGGGTGGGGGCTGAAGAGATGGCTCAGTGGTTAAGAGTACGGGCTGCTCCTCTAGAGGACCGGTGTTCAATTCCCAGCACCCACATGGCAGCTCACAACTGTCTGTAACTCCAATCCCAGGGCAAAACACATACAGGCAAAACACCAATTCATATAACATAAAAATAAATCTGCTGGGCAGTGTTGGTGCGCCCTTTTAATCCTAGCCTGGTCTACAGAGTGAGTTCCAGGACTGCCAGGGCTACACAGAGAAACTCTGTCTTAAAAAGCAAACAAACAAACACGAAACGAAAGTGTCCATCACAGTGGGGAGGCAGGCAGCGAGTGGCAGCAAACAGGAAGCTGAGACATCACACTCTGAACCAAGTGTGCACCTTTAGTACACAGAGACAGACAGACAGATTGAATACACGCAAGCACTCAGTGTCGAGAAATGTCAAGAGCCTTTGAACTCTCAAAGCCTTCCAGTTGTTGTGGAAGATTAGTTTAAGATGTGTTACATTTACTTATGCTGTGGAACCTTTGTTTAATGATGCAAAGATGTGCTGCATTCTTTTATGTTGCATTCGTTTAACTCTGTGGAACTGTGTTACTTTGCCTGTCTAAAACTCCAGATTGACCTGGTAATGGGCTGAACGATCAATAGCTAGGTAGGGGAGAGACATAGGTGGGGCTGGTGGGCAGAGAGAATAAATAAGAGGAGAGATCTAGGAGAGAGGGAAGAGCGAGCAAGGAGAGGACACCAGGGGCAGCCACACAGCCAGCCGCTGAGTAAGAAGGAAAGAAAGATACAAAGAACAAAGAGAGGTAAAAAGCCCAGAGGCAAAATATAATTAAAGAGAAATGGGATAATTTAAGTTAGAAAAGCTGCCTAGAAACAAGTCAAGCTTGTTTCTAAGGCTGGGCATTCATAAGAATAAGTCTCCCTGTATTTATTTGGGAGCTGGGTGGTGGGCCCCCAAAGAGTTAAAAAAAAAAAAACCAAAGCCGGGCGATGGTGGCGCACGCCTTTAATCCCAGCACTCGGGAGGCAGAGGCAGGCGGATCTCTGTGAGTTCGAGACCAGCCTGGTCTACAAGAGCTAGTTCCAGGACAGGCTCCAAAGCCACAGAGAAACCCTGTCTCAAAAAACCAAAAAAAAAAAAAAAAAAAACTCCAGCACCACATTTCCTCCCACAAGGCCACGCCTCCCAAACCTTCCTAACACTACCAAAAAATAATAAAAAATCTTTAATGAAGGTATGCTGACTCTGTAGTTAAGAAAAAGGTTTTAAAAAATTCATAGAAAAAATGGAAAATCAATGTTTACAGGGCTTAATATATTACAGGCTTCTCAAGCCACACATAGTCCTGTAGGCCAAACTCACATGCTTAAGAAAACAGCTTTGGATCTTTTCTTAGCATTTAAGATTGGTGCTGTATCTAAACAAGAACCTAACCCCGCCCCCGAGATGTCCATCAGCAGGGGCTGGCTAAGAAGTTATGGTATGGACTAATAAGCAGTGGTCAAAAAGAGCAATTCCTCATATAAAGATTTGGACACGGTAGGACACGCACGTAATCCCAGCATTGGGGAGAACAAGGCAGAAGGACTGATTGTAAATTCATGGGCCAGCCTGAGCTATGCAGCGCAGCGGAAGAAAAGAGGGGAGACAGGAAGGGAGGGAGGGAGAAAGGGAAGAGAGAGAAAAGGAAGAGGAAGAGCGGAAATCAGCAAGGGCAGGCAGAAGGGAAAGGACAGGATGTGGGATGACTTCCAGGATATATAGTTAAAGCAAATGGCAACGCCCTACATGCTGGCAGTATGTAATGTGCCATTATTTCTGTAAGTGGGGTGGTGGTGTGCATTCTGTTTAATAGACAGCAAAGCAACAGGTTGGAAAGGTAAAATTAGCAGATGTTTCTATTAATCTCCAACAGGAAATAAAAGTTTTATCTTTTATTTATTTTTTATGTATACAGTGCTCTGCCTGCATATATGCTGGTAGGTCAGCAGAGGGCACCAGATCTCATTTTAGATGGTGGTGAGTCACCATGTGCTTGCTGGGACTCAAACTCAGGACCCCTGGAAGAACAGTCAGTGCTCTTAACCACTGAGCCATCTTTCCAGCTCAACAAATAAGTTTTTTTTTATTTATTATTTATTATTGTATACAGTATTCTATCTGTGTGTATGCCTGCAGGCCATAAGAGGGCACCAGACCCCATTACAGATGGTTGTGAGCCACCATGTGGTTGCTGGGAATTGAACTCAGGACCTTTGGAAGAGCAGGCAATGCTCTTAACCGCTGAGCCATCTCTCCAGCCCCTCAACAAATAAGTTTTAAAGCTACCTACCAAATAATAAAAACTGTAGTACAAACTGACTAAAGACTAAGTTTTAGTCTTAATTTGAAGACAATTTCCACAGAACTTGCTGGTGCTTTTGGATACTGAGCCACGACCTAGCTCTGGCTTTAGGGGCTGATCACTATTAAACAGGCGTCAGGAGACCATGCCTCTTCGTCTTATTTCCAGTGGCGGAGGGAATACTTTTAGTCACTAACCCTGGAAACTCTCTTAGGCTCAGAGTTTCACGCTTCCCAAGTTAGGACCTGGTAAGTCCAACAGTCGAAGCGTTGCAGGTGGAAACAGTGGAGCTGGCTCTACTGACGCCCAGAAGGGCTGTCATTCAGCACATAGGTTCTGCAGCAAGCCAGACGGGAAATCCAGATCACGCTGGTTTGCTTGTATCAATCAATTCACCTTCTAGGTGAAGTTCATTATTCATGCGTATGTTCATGCAGATAACAAGAGATTAATGCTATTTTCTACTTGTGTTTCAAGACTTTTTTAATATAAAATATGCTGAAAAAGAAAAACCCACAGTAACCTCTTTTTGGCTACAGCTCTATGCCACCTTGTTAACGCTCTGGGATGGCAGACAGGAATGGATACTGGCTGCCTGCATGGAGACATAGTGTTAATGACCTTGACAGAAGATACAGCTATGAACTTCACTGAACAGTATACGAATGCAACCAAGGTGTGAATGCTAGTCAAAGCAACTGCAAGTATCCATACAGAACTCATGAAAAGGGCCTAAGATGTCTCTGGTCGTCAGACCAGCATAGGTCTCCTTTTCAACATGTGTCTCATCATTTATGCTGCAGAATTGCCCAAATGCTCCCTAATAATGCAAAAACAGCACTGAAAATATTTACTTTTTAAAATTGCACCAATTTTCCTACTAGTATGAAGAACTGAAAAAGACACATAAATTTTCTAATACCAATTTCAGTGAACATATTCTTACAAATTATGATAAAATATATCAGCCAGGCATGGTGGTGGACATCTGTAATCCCAGCTGAGGCAGGAGGACTGCCACAAATGTGAAGCCAATCTGAGCCACACTGCAAGACACCAGTTCAAGAAATCAAACGATGGCTGGACATTGCTATACCGGCGCTGGGAGGCAGAGGCAGTCATTTCACCTTGAGTTCAAGGCCAGACCAGTCAGGGCTCCACAGCGAGATTTTTGTCTCAAAAACAAAAGAAATGAACAGACGTAAAGGGAACCGGGCAGAGGCGACAGTTCCAGGCAGACCTCTTCAGGCCACAGTGACTTTAGATAACACCTCCGTGCCCACCGTTTGGTCAGACACGGGTTTACCATAAGGAATAAGCTCACAAAATCCTACAAGCAACCCTGGGTTACCACAAGTCCGATCAAGAGTTAGTCTGCTGAAATCATCAGAAGGTAAGTTTCCTATCGGGCTTGAGAAAAGAAACCACACGTTCTACCTGTCCTAGCTCGCTTTTCTGTGGCTGGGATAAAGACCATGACCAAATGCATCCTGGGAAGGAAAGGATGTGTTTGCCTTATACTTCCTGGGCACAGTTCATCGAGGAAGTCAGGGCAGGGATTCAGGCTGGAGTGTGAGCAGAGTCCAAATGGGAGGCTGCTCACTGGCTCTCTGGCTGGTCCTTTCTTAATCAGCCCAGCCTTGGCTGACCAAGGCGGTACTGTCCCTCCCAGTGGGCGGGGCCTCCCATAGCAACCATCCATCAAGACACAGAGCCGACCATCCTGATCTGGGCAGTATCTCAACTGAGATTCCCTCTTCCCAGGTGGTAAAAAGTAATTGGGACATTAACCCTAGAATTTTTATAGATGGTCAAACGGAAATGCATACCAGAACTTTCTGGAAGCAAAGTCCATTCCTAGGGCATCACTGTTCTCTCAAGGGTATTCTCTGCTGTTAGGCGAGAGTTGCCCAGAAGCCCCTGCCTCTGCGGATCTTAGTCCAGTGGTAACTGGATGGTTCTCTGTGGAGGGCCCACTGTGATTTATTTACTATTTAGTTTGTGGTGTTTTGTTGTTATTGTTTGTTTGTTTGTTGAGACAGGGTCTCTTAATGTAGCTCTGGCAGCACGGAAACTCACTGTGTAAATGAGGCTGGCCTCAAACCCAGATCTGCAAATTCATTTGCCTCTGCCTCCTGAGTGCTGGGATTAAAAGCGTGTGCCACCACACTGCACGGCTCATCACTTTCAAGTGTCATATATTAGATGCTTTTTCGTTTAAAGTGGTTTTGGTGTTAAAACACAGCACTGTTTAAAGCTCTGTTCAAATACACTAACCTATAATATGTTGTGAGATAATCTTCTTGCACACTGTGAAGATTTGTCACTTGGACCGGCTTAATAAAAAGATGTATGGCCAATAGCTAGGCAGGATTTTCAGGGCAGAGAGGACACTGGGAAGAAGGCAAAGATGAGCAGAGGCGGAACAAGCAACATGGGCGTCACAAAGGAAAGGTACAAGCAGGAAGTAAATGAATAGAAATGGGTTCATTTCGGTTATAAGAGCTAGTTAGAAACAAGCCTAAGCTATTGGCTTTAATAATTATAAGTCTCCATGTCGTTCATGATTTGGAAGCTGGAGGGCAGGACAGAGAAAGACTCCTTATAGTAACACCTCCCCACCCCCACAATTTCACCATGTAGCCCTGGTTGGCCTGGAACTTGCTACGTAGACCAGGCTGGCTTCAAACTCAGAGATTCTGCCCCTACCTCCCAAGAGCTGGTATTAAGGTTATTTGACACCTTGCCTAGCTTCCATAAGCTCCAATTTTACCTCTAACTTCCTGTCACAACTCACCTCCTTCAAATAAATAATAATGCTCACTCCCACTCATGAAGGAAGCCTTATGAGCAGCTAAGGGTAGAAGAGATTCTGAAGTACGCCTTGCTTAATGCCCTAAAGAGAAACCCCAAGTATTGTTCATGTGCATCAACACACTTCTCAGGGAGGCAGAACATTAATTATTAATAAACTTACTACTAGATCAACTGCTTTTAGCAGTAAACACTGTTACCAACATCTCCCCACGGGTCCACTGCACCTTGTAATGGGTGGTAGGACACAGTGGGAAGCAGGCAGCTGGAAGGTGGGGCTCAGACCTGGCAAACGACAAAACAGCCCCACTCTCTGAAGGCTGTGTGAGCGTACACTGTTGTGCAAGTGACACTTATTGCTGATCTGTTTCTCTTCAGCTCATGAAAAGGGCGACAGGTTGCCAGCACAAATACAAGAAAAACTTAAGAGTTTAGTTTACAGCAGTGGATGCAACACGGGTTCTGTTAAGTCAGCACAAGAGCTGGAGAGATGGCTCAGGAGTTAAGAGCAACTGCTGCTCTTCCAGAGGACCCGGGTTCGGCTCTCAGCATCCACAGAAGACAGCTCACAACCTCCTGTAATTCCAGCTCCAGGGGAGCCCTCGCCCTCTTCTGGCCTTAGGGACACCTGTACGCACATGCGCACACACATAACTTTAAAAACAAAGAAACAAATGAATCTAAGCCTAATGGCTCAAGACATTAATCACAGCAACAAGGAGGCAGAGGCAAACGAATCCCTGTGAGTTCAAGACATGCCTGGTATACATAGAGAATAAAAAAAAAAAAAAAAAAAAAGCCAGGGCTATATACTGTAAACCTATCTCAAAAGAAGGGGGGAAAGCGTTAGAAAATTACAAAAATGTCTGACACAGAGGGTGCTCAACACTGCTGCTGTTGCAAATGGTTCTGTTCTCTTTGCTTCTCAGTCACCCACGCAGTCTATTCCCAACACAGCCCCAATCAGTGAAGACCGTGACAGAAGCGGCCATAGCTCCCAGTCCCCGGCTGCAGGGTAGAGAGAGGGTGACTGCTCCAGTGACATCTTCCAGGCCCTTTCCTCTTCCCGACAAGAGACAGGGCCGATGGAGCCGCCACTGCTGGGCGGCGTCTCGGTGGCACAGAGAGTCTGCACAGGCGTGCTGGGGTGGACTGTGTGTGTGGGTCTGTTGGTGTGTGTGTGGTGCTGTGTGTGTGGGTCTGTTGGTGTGTGTGTTGTGTGTATGGGGGGTCCAGGAACAAACCCTCCCCGCCCCCTGCGATCGCCAAGTGTGGGATTCTGGAACCATCCACCTAAACACCGTCTCAATCCCCCCACTGCCCTAAGTGCGACCAGAAACAGGTTCCGCCCTTTTGGAGAGTGAAAGCAGGCTCCGGCCGGCCGAGCAGCACACGCACCTCTTTTGAGTTTTCTCCGCCATCATCAGACCCGGAACTCAGGAAGAGCCGAGATCGACCCTGTTGCCTGGCTAGAGCGATGATCTCTACATCCGATTGCAGAGCCTGGCTCGGCTGGTGGGGCGGGGCCTGAGAGACCGGCTCGCGCTTGCGCACCGCGGATGGTTTGCTTTTGCCCGAGTGGGCTTGGCTTGTTGCACTCCAGCAGATGAAATTCACGCGCAGATTCTGCGGGGTCGTTTCCCGGGAAATCGTTCTTCACTTGGCAGTATTTACTCCAAGTCTGATCTAACCCCGGATTCCCTGTCCCTTATCGTTAGCTCGCTCTACCTTTAGTGGCTAGATTCCCGTTCCCAAGCCCCCTCCCCACGCCTTAGCCAGGGCTTTTCTCGTCAAAATTTCTTTTGAACGGGCTGGAGAGATGGCTCAGAGGTTAAGAGTACTGACTGCTCTTCCAGAGGTCCTGAGTTCAATTCCCAACAACCACATGGTGGCTCACAACCATCTATAATGAAATCTGGTGCCCTCTTCTGGCATGCAAGCATACAGGGAAGGAATGTTGTATACATAATAAATAAATAAATAAATAAATAAGTCTTTAAAAAATTTCTTTTGAACATCAAATCAAAATTTTAAACCTTGCATTCCGTGTGTGTGTGTGTGTGTGTGTGTGTGTGTATTTGGCTCTTTTTTTCTGACGGTCAAGACACGGAGCTAACTCTCCACCTCTAACTACTGCTATTCCCCTACCCGTGGCATCGTCTAATTCAGTGGTTCTCAACTTTCCTAACGCTAGGACTCTTTAATACAGTTCCTCATGTCGTGATGAACCCCCCACAACCATATAATTATTTTTGTTGCTACTTCATAGCTGTAATTTTGCTACGATTGTAAAGTAAATATCTGTGTTTTCCGATGGTCTTTGGGCGACCCTGGTCATTCAACCTCCCAAAGGGGTTGTAACCCACAGGTCAAGAACTACTGTTCTAATTCTTCAAGTCCCAGATGGCATATTCAGGATTCATTCTGAGAAGCAATCAGCAGAAGATATGAATCATGACAGTTTTGCAAGGAGTTGGTTTCTTCGGGACCTGCTGTGCAAGATCAAAACCTGTACAGCAGGCTGTGACTTTATATTTGGATGTCTAAGTTGCTGACCAAAAGTGGGGTTTTCCCCCACACAACTCTAAACTTTGGTGCTGCCCAGAGAGCTTCAGTTGATTGAATCAGGCCCACCCAAATTATCTGGGAGAATTTGTTTCCTAAAGATAATTTAAATTTAAAGGTAATGAGCTTGAATCACACCAAGAAATGCCTTAATGAGGGCCAGGGGTTTGGCTTAATTGGTACAGCGTTTGCCTAGCCTGCATGAAGCTCTGAGTTCATTTCCCCAGAGTCAAGTGGAACTGAGCATGGCAGAGCACACCCATAATCCCAGCCCAGGGGGCCCACAAATATTAAGGTCATTTTTGTTTAGTCAGAACTGTATATTGCTCCTGCCATATTTGAAGGAGCAATGTTGATTTTTACAGTGGTGTTTATCTCCTCTGATTGCTTAGCCTTTTTTAAAATTTTTCTAGTATGGTTGATTTGTTTGATTTTCGAGACAGGGTTTTACTCTCTGTAGCTTTGAAGCCTATCCTGGAACTCACTCTGTAGACCAGCCTGGGCTCAAACTCACAGAGATCCACCTGCCTCTGCTTCACAAGTGCTGGGATTAAAGGCGTGCGCCACCACCACCTGGCTGGTTGATTTTTTTTTTTTTTGGTGGGCTCGCAGAGGAATTTGTTTCTGTCTTCAGTAACTATCTTCTGTAGAGCTGGCTTAGTTGTCTTGTGTTCCTTTAGACTGTTTTCGTCATGGAAAGTTTTTAGTTTTCCTTTAGTTACAACAGGTAGCTTTAGTGAATGCGTTATTCTGGGACGGCAGTTGTCAGCTTTCAGAACTTGAAATAAGTCATTGCAAGTTCTTCTGGCTTTTAAAGTTTCAGTTGAACAAACTGCTGTTAATCTGATGGACCTGCCTGTTCATGTGGCACTGTGCTTCTCTTTTGCAATGTTCAGCATACTTACTTTTGTTCCGTAGATTAGTGTTTTAATTACAATATGGCAAGGGAGGTTCTTTTCTGGTCTGTCTAGTGTCCTAAACTCTTCCTGTGTGTGGAACATTTCCTTTGTCTCCTAGAACCTTGGGACACTTCCCATTGAAATTCTTTTGAAAATGTTTTCTATGCCTTTAGGATGAGATTCTTCACCTCGTATGCCTGTAAGCTGTAGACTTTGTCTTAGAATGCTGAGGAGATCTTGGGATTCCCAGTTATACTTTTTGAAAATTATTTCACCTTTGTCCTTGTTGGATTGTTCTTGTTTCTACAGATGTCTCTAAGATCAAATATTCTGTCCTTTCCTTGGTCTGTCTGTTTCTTTTTCCATGGGTTTCTTGTTGGGTTTTGTTGTTTTGAGGCAGGGTCTCACCCTGCAGCCCTGGCTGACCTGGAACTGGCAGTGTAGACCAGGCTTGATTGGCTTTGAACTCACAGAGATTTTCCTACCTTTGCTTGCTGAGATTAGAAGCATGTGGAACCATGCCTAGCCTTTCACAACTTCTTTTTTTAAACTTTAAATGCATTACTATATATTATCTTTTTCTTGCTAAGATAAAACATCATGACCAAACGGAACTTAAGAAAGAAAAATTTTATTTTTACTTATGGTTCCAGAAGGATAAGAGTTCATGATGGGGGCTGAAGAGATGGCTCAACAGTTGAGAGCTCTGGCTGCTCTTCCAGAGGACCCAGGTTCAGTTCCCAGCACCCACATGGCAGTTCACAACAAATAAAAATAAATAATTAAAAAAAATGTGTTGTAGTAAATTTGATGGAGAGACATAAGCAACAGTCCTAAGACCTAACTGAGCAAAACACAAGCAAGAGCAAAAACCTCATGAGACATATATGCAATAATGGAAGTTAAATAGTAGATAATGTGAGATAAAAGGAATTCTTGTGGTGTGAATTGCCAGCACAGCTGTGCCAAGGTAAAGGCAAAGTTCTCAGATCTCTCTGGCTCTAGCACCTTTTATGTGACGTCATGTGGGAGCTAAATAATAGAAATTTATTGTTCATAGTTCTAGAGGCTGGGAAGTGTAGGAGACTGGTCGTTTGTTTCCTGGCTGCCCAGACACGAATAATCACACAAAACTATATTAATTACAACAGTGTTTGGCCAATGACTTGGGCATATTTCTAGCTAGCTCGTACATCTTGAACTGACCCATTTCTATTAATCTGTGTATTGCCAGGAGGCTGTGGCTTACCAGTAAAGGTTCTGAGCATCTATCTCTTTCCATCACCTTGAGGATTAGGTTTTAAGGACATAGACATTCTGAACACAGCATTATGTAATAAAACACCACCACCCTTCTATTCTGATTGTTTATTTTAAAAAATTGTTTATTATGTATATCGTATTCTGCCTGCATGTATGCCTACAGGCCAGAAGTGGACATCAGATTTCATTACAGATGGTTATGAGCCAATATGTGGTTGCTGGGAATTGAAATCAGGACCTCTGGAAGAGCAGACAGTGCTCTTAACTACTACCCCATCTCTCCAGTTCCCCTATTCTGATTGTTTTTCTCCATAAGCACTCATTAGAACTCAAAATGAACTCATTAGTTCTTTTTCTGTTGTGGTTTGAAAGAACATGGCCCTCAAAGGGAGTGGCACTATTAGGAGTTGTGACCTTGTTGGAGCAGGTGTGGTCTTGTTGGAGGAAGCATGTCACTGTGGAGGAGGGCTTTGAGGTCTCATATATGCTCAAGCCACATCCAGTGAGATGGTCCATTTCCTGTTGCCTGCAAGATGTAAGACTCTCAACTAGCTCTCCAGCACCATGTCTGCCTGCACATCACTATTTGTGCCTGCATGTCACCATGTCCCACCATGATGATAATGAACTAAACCTCAGAACTGTAAGCTACCACCCCATTAATTGTTTTTCCTTTATAAGAGTGGCCGTGGTCTCTCTTTACAGCAATAGAAACCCTAACTAAGACAACTGTGTGAGGGCCTACAGAGCTGTGAGCCTGTTCTACCTTGACTGGAGTTCAAAGTTTGAACTTATTTTTGCTCTCTCAAAGTTGTTGACAACAGGTATGGCTACAAAGGAGAGATTCTAACATAGGGTTTGGCTAATTAGTATTTTGGCTGTAGAAGTGGATCCCACTCCACATGGACCAAAGGTCGAGAATTCAAGTCTATTCCTTCTATCATGTTAATGAAGTCTGTTGCCCCCCCTCCTCCCCTTTTGGAGTGAAGTATATAAGCATGTGGGAGAATAAACCAGGTGAATTCAGCATCCATGTGTTTCTGTCTCATATCTCCTATATCTATTCCTTTTACCTAATATTTCTTTTTTTTTTTCTTTTTTCTTTTTTGGTTTTTCAAGACAGGGTTTCTCTGTGGCTTTTGGAGCCTGTCCTGGAACTAGCTCTTGTAGACCAGGCTGGCCTCGAACTCACAGAGATCCGCCTGCCTCTGCCTCCCGAGTGCTGGGATTAAAGGCGTGCGCCACCACCGCCGGGCTTTTGCCTAATATTTCTAATCCTCATGCTCCTACCCTGGAACGTACGAGTTTTGTCAAAGCTGGCTTTCAACACAACCGTCTCCCCCAGAATGGAGAGTGAGACCCTAAATGCTGTTTGTTCTTTCTTTAGCTCCAGAGTGATGTGTGGTTGATAACTCCCTCCCAAATGTGTTGAGTCCTACTGTGTAAGGTCAGCCCTGAATGTCCCGGGCTCAGCAGCAGTCTCCACTAGCTAAGAGACGGCTTCTCAATCTTGTCTCGCTTTGAGGACATCTCCTCAGTATTACCCAGCCCTCAAATAAAGTACTCTCTTTAAGTGTTTCCTCCCCACAGTTTTTCGTCCTTCAAATCTTAACTTCTATAAATGTTTACTAAATACAAAATAGGTTTGTATCCCTATTCTGTGTGCTGGAGATGTTGCAATAAATGAAACAGGGCCCTGCCTCTTGAAGAGCTCTCGCTTAGCTTAGAGTGAAAATAAATTAATCAGGATGTAGGTACATGATGAGGGTGGGGAGGGTGCTGTTATGGAAGACAAGGCACTGGGAGAAAGGCAGTTGAGAAGAAGACTCTTGTTTTCTTTCTTGCGGATCTGCCTTCCTTTTGTATTAGTCCGGACCTGCTTGTCCACAGCAATAGATTTTGTTTTCATTAACTTAGTGAAGAAAATATGGGACAGCGTGGTGGCTGGAAAGACAAACAATATGCCACGTTGCCCACGAGGTACAACCTCTAGAGCGACTTTTCAGTAAACACAGCAAGGTGAGGGAACACTGCAGTGTGATTTGGTTTCCATAGCGAGGTCCCGTTATCAGGAAGCCAACCTGATATCCACTGCTTTATCTCCAGAGCTTCCATTTCATTGTGCTCCTTCAGGCCTTTCTGCACCCCGTAAAGAGGCCAGAGAGGGCCCGGCTGTGACTTCTCTTGCAGGAGGGCACCAGAGCAGAACTCTAGGAAGGACCGCGTGCTTCAGGTTCATAATGGATTGGCTCTGGATCTTCTTTCTCCATCCCGTATCATTTTATCAAGGGGCTGCTTTCCCCTTTGCACTTCTGTTTAATTATCTCTGCATCATGGATTCCTTTTCCACCTGGGCCAGGTAGGCAGAATGGCTCATATTGCTTTTCCATCTAGAAGTACAATAATAGGGTAGAAAGCACAGAGTGGTCTCTAAATGAGAAGGCCACCCATTAACTACTCTCAATTTGTTCTTTATGCACGTGTTGTGCTTAGTAGCCTTGCTACCAATCGTTGGGTGCTCCATAATGATTGTCTATAGATTAGCAGTGGTTCTCGGCCTCCCTAATGCTGAGACTCTTTAATAATATCCCTCATGTTGTGGTGACCCCCACCCATAAAATTATTTGGTTGCTACTTCATAATTAAATTTTGCTACTGTTATGAATCATAGTGTAAATATCTGATATGCAGGATATCTGACCTCCGAAGGGAGTTGTGATCCACAGGTTGAGAATCTCTGGATTAGCACAAAACTGATTCAGAAATTAACTTCATGTTTGCATTGACTCAAAAATGGACAGATAGAGCCGGGCGGTGGTGGCGCACGCCTTTAATCCCAGCACTCGGGAGGCAGAGGCAGGCGGATCTCTGTGAGTTCGAGACCAGCCTGGTCTACAAGAGCTAGTTCCAGGACAGGCTCCAAAGCCACAGAGAAACCTTGTCTCGAAAAACCAAAAAAAAAAAACAAACAAAAAAAAAATGGACAGATAGGTTTGTGTGAAATGGGAAGTGGAGAGACTGAGATGATTGATACTGGAAGTCTCGAAACGTCTACCTCTGTGCTCACCACAGATCCTGGTTAGTTTTCAGCAGTCTTTACTTTTGTAGGATTATGTGTGCCATGAAATTTAACTGTGTGGAAAATATAGCTTGTGTATACATCTATAACAAAGTAGGAGTGTTAAAATTTGCCTTTGGTTGGCTTTTTGTTTCTTTGTTTTTGGGAAATAAGTCAAAACAAATCTTGGTAAAGTCTACCTCAGTTTGATCTAAAATTGGTGTCACTGAAGAGCTGATTATACATTCTCTTTATGAGGCTCAATGCCTTAGAAGCACACTCTGTTTTGAAGAGGACTTAGTGGAAGATCCTTCTGAAAAGCCCACAGTCTACTGCCCAAAGCAATAAGCCTCCTAATTTTTCTTACTTAGGAAGCTAAGATTTTTATTTAGTGGAGCTGTGTGTGTGTGTCCATGTGTGTGCATGTGTGTGGTTTTCAGAGTAGAACCCAGAACTCTACACATGCTGAAAATGCTCTCTACTGCTAAGCACCACCTTTTAGACCTAGGGAATCATCTTAAGTAAAATCTAGCTGCATTTAATATTTGTAATTATTGAGTTTGACTAAATTAGGGTATGTTATCCTGTGTTCCCATCTTGTAGATGGCTCTTAACCTTGTTTCTGGGGGATGACGACAGGGGAACAGATTTTCGTTGTTTGTTTTGTTTTTGTTTTGTGAGACAGGGCTTCTCTTTAAAGCCCTGGCTGTCCTGGAACTCACTCTGTAGACCAGGTTGGCATCAAACTCAGAGATCTGCCTGCCTTTGTTTCTTGAGTTCTGGGATTAGAAGCATGCACCACCAGGTTTCAGGGTGATAGTTCTAAAGAAACTTTCTGTATACAAAGACTCACAAAGCATTAAAGCTTAAAACTAAGGATTAACTCTAGGGTTGAGATTGTCCTTAACTCTTGTCCTGTTGAGTGTTTTTTAGAAATATTTATTTATTTTGTGTGTGTATGTGTGTGTGTGTGTGCGTGTGTGTGCAAGAGCTGATAAAAGTTACAAGAGGGGCATCAGATCCCTGGAACTGAAGTTGCAGATGCTTGTGGCCCACCCTGTTTGGGTGCTTGGAAAGAAACCCAGGTCCTCTACAAGAGCATAACCACGCCTAACTACTGAGCCACTTCTCCAGCCCCAAGACTGTTGAGTCTTAATTTTCTCTATAAGTCCTTGTATATGGGAATAAGCTTCCTGAGACACCTGTCCTTACCTATAAAACACACACACACACACACACACACACACACGCATGCACGCACGCACGCACACACGCACGCACGCACGCACAAACACAAAGCCTGTCTCTTGTACCTTGCAGCCAAGTTCACATCCGTGCTGGGAATGGAACCCAGAGCCTTGGACATGCTATCAAAGGCTCGCTACCAGAGTCACAGCCCTAACCCTCGCCTTTGTTTACTTTTTTGTTTCTGAGGTAGGGTCTCAATGTATACCTCAGGCTGGCCTTGAACTCCTGCTTGTGCGGTCTCAGCCTCCTCAGTGCTGCTCATTACTAGCAGAAGGCCTAGAAATGAAATCAGTAAGTTATGCATCCTACACTGTAGACACGTGTAGGTATTTGATGTTCCTATGTGCACATGGGAGTCATTCTCATTCAAACTGCCACACAGAGCAAGTGAAGGCTTAGGTATAGTGTTAATCGGGGTGATGAGGCAGAGGCTCAAAAAGGAAGGCCTACGAATGCTCTGGAACTTTTATGTCATCGAGTTCCTCACACTGAGGCATCTGCTGGTGTCCCAGGAAAGTGTCTGTGGTTGACGCGTGTCAGGCACTGTACTCACACCCCAGGATGTGTGGCTCTGAGTTCTGAGTACTAGAGAGAAACTTAAGCTTTGATCGCCCACCTCGCTGCACCTGGCCTAACCCATCAGAATTGCGGGCATTCTGATGCCTGCCTCCAGCTTTATTCATTTGTCAAAATCGAAATAAAAACCTCCCATATAATGCAGAAAGAAGAACCAAGTCCACACGAAATGGACTCTCCCAGACTTTGCACACCTTCCCCCTTGAGGTTTCTGAGCAAGAACTGGGACATATACTGTTGCTTCGAGGTGGGCACCTTACAGTGCTGAAGAAGACGCTACACTTTTCTTCCCTGGCTATCTGAACGACTGTTCGCCATCATGGAAGACATGTTGACCACGTGACTACTTCAGTGGCAATGAATCTTTACACTAGGAAGGCAACAATATAAAAAAGAAAACTGGGAGCCGGGCGGTGGTGGCGCACGCCTTTAATCCCAGCACTCGGGAGGCAGAGGCAGGCGGATCTCTGTGAGTTCGAGACCAGCCTGGTCTACAAGAGCTAGTTCCAGGACAGGCTCTAAAGCCACAGAGAAACCCTGTCTCGAAAAACCAAAAAAAAACAAAACAAAAACAAAAAACTGGGGAAAACTGACTAAACAGACAAAGCCATGCCAGATGGCTTCTTTCTTTTCTTTCTTTGTGGGTGGAGGACTTGCTAGTTCCTCCGCACCCCCCACTTTTTTAAAAAAGTATTTATTTATTATGTACACAATATTCTGTCTGTGTGTATGTCTGCATGCCAGAAGAGGGCACCAGATGTCATTATAGATGGTTTTGAGCCACCATGTGGTTGCTGGGAATTGAACTCAGGACCTTTGGAAGAGCAGGCAATGCTCTTAACCGCTGAGCCATCTCTCCAGCCCCCAGCACCACCCCCCCCCACTTTTGTTCACAGTGCTTCTCAGTTAGATCGTGAGTGGTCCCATCGGCGAGCTGTCTGGGACTGTCATAGTCATTGTTCTGTTGCTGTGGAGAGACACTGTGACCAAGGCAAGTCTTATAAAAAAGAAAGCATCAAACTGGGGGCTTGCACGGGTTCAGAGGGTTATAGTCCATTATCATCCTGCCAGGAAGCATGGTGGTAGGCAGGCAGGCAGGCAGGCAGGCATGAGGCTGAGACTTTACATTCTGATCCACAGGCAGAGAGACAGAGAGAGAGACAGAGAGAGACACACACAGAGAGAGAGACAGAGACACACACACACACACACACACACACACACACACACACAGAGAGAGAGAGAGAGAGAGAGAGAGAGAGGAGAGAGAGAGAGGAGAGAGAGAGAGAGAGAGAGAGAGCGAGAGCCTGCCGTGGGCTTTTGAAACCTCAAAACACACCTCCTCCAATAAGTCCATACCTACTCCAACAAAGCCACACCTCTTAACCTTTCCCCCAACATTTCAATAACTGTGGATGAAGCATTCAAGCATATGAGCAGGGAGGGGGCATTCTCATTCAAATTATCACAGATTCTTAGTGGTTACAGTCACTTGTATGACACACATGCCAGAGCCACCAGGGTCACAAAGGGAGGAAAGCATGACTTGTCTCCCGCGGCGGGAGTTTACAGGGGACGTGGGCTTTATTCCCTTCAGAACGGATGACTCGCTGAGGCGACACATGGCTTCTTTACATGTTGTATGAAATTCCTGGGGATGATGACAGTGGAATTCCTTGCTGTACTGTCCTAAGAGTCACCTCCGTGGTCTCTTCTCTTTCAGGTACCTCTTTCTCCTGGCTGGAGGCGGTGTCCTGGCCTTGGCTGCCATGGGTCCCTATGCTTTGCTCGTCTTCATCCCTGCCCTCTGCGCCGTGGCTCTGGTCTGCTCACTCGGCCCACGGGAAGTCCACAAGCTGACCTTCGGCTCTCAGATGGGCTGGCAGACCCTGTGCCACCTGGGTCTTCACTACACCGAGTACTACCTACAAGAGCCTCCGCCTGTGGGGTAAATGCGGCCCTTGGTTTGGTTGTACTGAGCCAATTCTAATCCTTGCGCATCCGGGGAGCATGCTCTTAAGCTATTTGGCTTCTCCCAAGGCTCAGTCTCTTTTCCTTAGACAAAGAGTAACGGAGTTGGCATAGCTTTCTTGAAAGGCTGTGGCGGTAGAGATAATCAATGCAAAAGCGGCTCCGTAACTGCACAGAGCCATTCCGTGCTGATGTCCAGAGACTCAGTTATCTGGCACTTGCTGTAACTGTCATTGTGCCTGGCAGTGATGACAGTTTGTTCGTCTCAGCCTTGGAAGTTTGGGCCCAGCCAAACCACAGAGGGCCTGGCTGCCACCGCCGTGCGTTTTCTTTACTCCGGCTCAGCTCTTTCATCTCTCCTTCCACCCCCAAGAAGGATATCGACCCCATCTAGGGGCCAATAAAGAACAAAACCCAAGAGCTAATTACAGACTAGAGGCGTGTCATGAGCCAGGGGAGTTGACAAGGTTAGGGGAATAGGTAACTTTGTCTGTGTTCCTGGTGCCCCGTGGCTGTCTGCTGGCATAGGTCTGTGCCACTCGGAGAATACAGGCTATGTCAGCACAGGGCAGGTCCCCTGTCTGGTTCTAAGCTATTAGCTCACTGGAGTTGCCACTCCCACTGCATCTAGAATCCTTTGGGAATTATTATGACAAACCAGACTTGGTGACACCTGCCTGTAATCCCAGCACAAGGAAGTGGAAGTGGGAGGATCCAGAGGTCAAGGTGATGCTCACATAGCAAATCGAGGACCAGCCTGGGATGCGTAAAGCCCTGTCTCAAAAACAACAAACAAAAAAAATAAGGCAGTATTCGCCAAGACTTCAGACTTGCAGGCTAGAGAAATGGTGCAGCGGGCAAGAACGCTTGCTGTGTAGATAGATCTTAGGACCTCAAGAATGCATGGACAAAGCTAGGCATGACTGTGTGTGCACTTGCCACCCCAGCTCTGTGTGTCTGCTGGGGGAGGAGAGGTGACAGGAGGACCACGGGGCCTGATGACAACCACTGTCATTGTATACCAAAGGAAGAGGGTAGACAGTGGTAGAGCGGGAAACCCATCCCATGTTCTCCCTTGGCCTCCACACATGCATACAACACACACACACACACACACACAGATATACAGATACAGACACACAGATATACAGATACAGACACACACAGATACATATCTCTCATACACACAGACACACAGACACACACAGACGGAATACATCTCACACACACACACAGAGACACACACTTAGATACACACAGACACAGACATACACACATACAATCTCACCCTGATGCAAACGTCAATTGCTCATGAGCCACCGCTCACCCTCATGCATTTTTCAGTGCATATCTCCAGTCATCAGAATATCACAGCCGGGGCCTGACTTTTATTTAAAAACTTCAACTTCTGGCCTCCTCGGGCACATAAGTATTACACAGACTTACATGCAGGCAACACATCCATACACATAAAAATAAAAATTTAAACACATTATATATATGATAGCCAGTCGGATATGGTGGCACAATGCATTCAGAGATAGTCAGGAGTAGCCCTGGGAGCCCCAGTTCAGTCAGAGCTACAAGTGAAACCCTATGTCAAAAAATTATCGTCAATATTCCTAGTATTCCTCATCATTTTTCCCCCATTTCTAACCAATGATTAGTGCTTTTGCCCTGGAATAATGTGTGTGTGGTTCTGATAGAATGTAAGAGTCTTTGTGGAGTATGATTTGCTATGAGATCTGTGGGCAGGTCGGGCCAGGAGTGAGAGAATAAGTCCAGTGTGGCTTCAAACATGGATTAATTTAAATCTCTTTCAGATTCTACGTTGCTCTTTCTTCCCTCATGCTCTTGACGCAGAGAGTCACGTCGCTCTCACTGGACATTCGTGAGGGGAAGGTGGAGGCAGCCTCGGGCGGCCTGGGGAGCAGAAGTTCTTTGTCTGAGTGCCTGAGTAAGGCTCTGCCCTACTTCAGCTACTTGCTCTTTTTCCCTGCCCTCCTGGGAGGCCCCCTGTGTTCCTTTCAGAGGTTTCAGGCTTGCGTTGAAAGATCAAGCCCTTTGCAGCCCGGTCTCTCTCTGCGGGCTCTGACCTGGAGGGGTCTGCAGATCGTCGGGCTGCAGTGGCTCAAGGTGGCGCTGAGGAGGATGGTGAGCGCAGGAGCCGGGCTGGACGACTGCCAGCATCTGGAATGCGTCTACATCATGTGGTCCACAGCTGGGCTCTTCAAACTCACCTACTACTCGCACTGGATCCTGGACGACTCTCTCCTCCATGCGGCGGGCTTTGGGTCTGAGCCTGGCCAGAGATCTGGGGAGGAAGAGGAGGGATACATCCCCGACGGGGACATATGGACACTGGAAACTACCCACAGGATCTCCCTATTCGCGAGGCAGTGGAACCGGAGCACGGCTCGGTGGCTCAGGCGGCTCATCTTTCAGAACAGCCGGTGCTGGCCGGTGCTGCAGACTTTTGCCTTCTCCGCCTGGTGGCACGGGCTCCATCCGGGACAAGTGTTTGGTTTCCTATGCTGGTCTGTGATGGTGGAAGCCGATTATCTGATTCACGCTTTTGCCAGTGTATGGTTCAGCTCCTGGTCCCTGCAGCTGCTCTATAGAGCCTTCACTTGGGTCCATACCCAGCTCATCATCGCCTACATAATGCTGGCCGTGGAGGGCAGGAGCCTTGCCTCTCTCAGTCGGCTGTGTTATTCTTATAACAGTATCTTCCCCGGGGTGTACTGTGTTTTGCTTTTTCTATTAGTGAAGAGAAAACAGAAACGTAACTGAAATCTTTCCTCTGCTTTCCATCTCATTCAGCCATGAAACAGAGCTTGGAAAACACCAGAGCTCAGAAAACACCAGAGGATGCCTTGATGATTAATCAATTTTTTTTCAAGATAAAAGTTTTTAAGTATTGGATGGATAAATGTGATGGCTGGCCACAGAAATGTACTTGCTGGCTGTGGTTGTTTGAATAAGAATGGCTCACAGAGGTTGAAAGGGAAATGCTTAGGGAGTGGCACTATTTGAAAGGATTAGGAGGTGTGGTCTTGTTGGAGGAAGTGTGTCACCAGGGGTGGGCCTTGAGGTTTCAAAAGCCCAGGCCAGGCTGAGGCTCTCTGCAGCTTGCCTGTAGATCAGGATGTAGGCCTCTCAGCTCTTATTCCAGCACCATGTCTGCCTGCGTGCTGCCATGCTTCCTGCCATGATGATAATGGACTAACCCTCTGAACTGTAAGCAAGCCCTAATTAAATAGTTTCCTTTATAAGAGTGGTCGTGGTCATGGAGTCTCTTCACAGCAATAGAACAGTGACTAAGACACCTACATTTAACAGGCTATTCTGTTGCTACTGGGATACAAAGCAGAGAAGCATATGGACTTAGTTTTCTAGATGTGGAAGTGAAGTTTGTATCAAAATGTAAGGTGTGTGTGCAGGGCATAATTCAATGAGTGTGTGCCCATCACGTGTCCTAGGTTCAATCCTTATCACCACATCCCCTCCCCCCAAAAAAAACCCAACAAAAAAACTCACAACCCAAACCCAAAACAAAACAAAAACCCAGATAAAACCTCCAACCTCTACAGGGAAACCCTGTCTTGAAAAACCAAAAAAACCCCTCCAACCTCCAAGTACTATGAACCACATGTTAAATACATGGAGATTCAAATGCCCAGTGTCTGATGGGCCCCATTGACTCTGGAATGTGGATTATAGTAATCTGGCATGAACCGTCTTTTCATTGCTATAGTGGAATGTTAGAGACGGGCTAACTTATGAAGAAATGGAGGTTTATTTAAAGACACAAAGTCTAAGATTGGTTGGTCCTATGGGTTTGGCTTCTGTTGAGACCCTGATGGTGGATGCTGTCACATCACAGCAGAAGCAGGTAGGGATGGTGGCTCACAACTCAAACAGAAAACCAGAGAGCTGTCAGGTCCAGCACTAGCTTTTCCTAACAATCCTCTTGGGAAAAACACTGAGAGGCGTCACCTTCAACTCTTTGGGGGACAGGACCCCATTGGGGTCCACACAGTGAGACCCTGCCTTAAACAGACGAAAACACTCAAATCAGCCAGAAAACAAAGAGAATATCAGACACAAAGCAAAAGTGACAAAATTCAACCGTGTGCTAGTACTCTGTCCCACGAACTCATCCCTAGCCACAAGCTTGAAAAATTTAGTCTATGTGGCCATCCAAATTCTGAAAATGTCTCTTACATCCTAAGAGACTGGAACGTTTGCTGGACCTCACGGCTGAGCTGGTAATGCACCTTGAGGTCACGGAAGACTTGTGTCGGCTCTCTTACTGTATACTTAGACTGTTGGCTTAACCTGCCTTTAAGAGGACAACATAACAACCAACTTTATTTGCCCTGGACTTCCCACGCAGCCAACTTTTACAACCTAAGCTAATGAGTAGCTGTAATCTTAAATTATATGCTCTTCTGTGTCCTTGACCCAGGTAATGCGGGTGTGGTCAGGTGCTGAAAGCAGCTGTCTTAGGGTTTCTATCACCGTGAAGAGACACCATGACCGTGGCAACTCGTAAAAAGGAAACATTTAACCGGGGCTGGCTTACAGGTTTGGAGGTTTAGTCCATTATCGTCGCTGTGGAAAGCGTGGCGGGGTGCAGGCAGACATGGTGCTGGAGAAGGAGCCGAGAGTCCTACATCTGGATCTTCAGGCGGCAGGAAGAGAGAGTGACACGGGGCCTGGCTTGAGCTTCTGAAATCTCAAAGTTGAGAGAAATCTCTTAAGATCTACCTTAAACATTGAAAGCATCCATTTATTGGTTGATAAACAATAATACTTGCTATCTGGATCAGCTGGGAGCCAGAGACTTAATCCCTATTAAGTGTTTCTGCAGATTATCCCGTTTGTTCTCCGTGGGCAAAGCCCTTTGTCAGGGACAGACACAAACAAAACAGGGCAGGCACAGATACAGCCTCAAAGGACAGACAGAGGACAGAAAACATAGAGCAGGAAGCAGATTATCCAAATCTGGACTCGCTGTCAGTTAATTGTCTCCAAGGGGAAGTGCTTTTCTTTCTTTCCCTAATGAGACAGCAATGCATTACTGGCAAACCTGAAGCCAGTCACTAATGTGTTTAATCCATGCAGGACTAAACTTGGAAATTTGGATAGAAAAATAGAAAGGCTCTTATTATTCCCAGAGGAGAAAAAGTGGAAAACCAACCTGTGTCGATTATTGCGTCATCTTGATTCAAAGATGGCAGAGCCATCTGGGAAGAGGGACCCTCAGCTGAGGAGCCGTCTCCATTAGGCTGGATGGAGTGTGGGCATTTCTGTGCTCCTAAGCTGTGGAAGAAAGCAGGCTGAAGAAGCCCCAGAAGCTAAGCCTGTCTGCAGCAAACCTCCATGGTCTCTGCCTTGAGTTCTAACCTCAGCCTCCCTCCGTGACAGACTGAAGTAAGGTGAAATAAGCCCTTTCCTCCCCAAGGAGGAAAGCAAGAACAAAAACAGCAACAGAAACCAAACTAGGACACCACCAAACACTTAGTAACTACTTATGTAGTTGTTGAAACCAAAGCCGACTGAAATGTAACAAAGGGAGAGACCCACTGCAGAAGGCAAACAGTCTCGGTAAGAACTGTAAGGCAGCGGTCCTTCCTTCCTTCCTTCCCCTGGCTCACCTTAACAAACATTTCTTATATTCAACACATACCCACGCATGGTTTCAGAACCTCCAACGTAGCCAGGAAGTAACACCACACCTGTGGGCACCTGGATTATATATAATTACTCTTTTTTCTTTAAAAAACAAAAGGCATGTGTTGTGTGTTCATAGGCATATATGTGAGCACTGGGTATCTTCAATTGTTCTCCACTTTATTGTTTGAGACATGGTCCCTCACTAGAATCTTGAGCTCAAAGGTTCAGCTAGATTGGCTGGCCAGCAAGTCCTTCTGCCTTCCCAGTGCGGCTGTTCCTTCCCAGCGTGGCTGTTCCCTGCTTTCATGTAGGAGCCGGTGATTGAACTCGGGTCCTGATGCTCGCTCCCCAAGCACTTGACCTACTGAGTCGTAGCTCCAGCCTGACTTTTCTTTAAATCAGCTTTATGTCAACTCACTTTTTCTTCACAGTTTTGGACGGTTTTGAGAAACCATCTCACTGTGCAGCCCACTTTAGACTCAAACCAGGACTCCCCTGCTTCCATTTTCTGAGCACTGGGGTTACAAGCCTCATCGCCATGTCCAGTGCACTAATTTTAAGCCATTCTAGCACACGCTAAAAGAAGCACACGCTTGTTCAAATAAAAATGTCTGTGTGCCAACTGAACGAATCTGCTTACCTGGGAGGACTTCCATTGTAGAAGGCATTGTACAGGGACTATACATGTGCAAGGCCCTGGATTCAGTCTCCAACACACACACACACACACACACACACACACACACACACGGGGGGGGGGGGGGGAGTAGAGAGAGGGTGAGTGAGTTAATATAGGTCATCTAGAAAAATACAGGCCCATGAGACTTATTCACACTGAGGCAAGGAGACAAACCCAAATCTTAGCACAGAGCGCATGGCCCAGCAACCACCATCTGATGAACAGAGATGGCAGACTCTGTACAGTCTTACCCAGAGCAGTTTTCTGTACTTCTTCTCAATATCCAACAGCCCAGAAGAGCCAAGGTGGACACAGGATTTCCCTCAGCCGGAAGTGGTCAAGAGGTACTGACTGGTGGCCAAGGAGGGTATAAGGATCTATGAACATGTCATTATGATGGCCATTCTTTGGCTAACTCAGAGAGGTAGTGCGGGGCGAGGGACATGTTACGTGGCAAGAAATTTAACTATCATTGCAGCATTATTTACAGAAAAGGAAATTTGGGAAAGTTGACGATTTAGAGCATTAAACAATAACACGAATTAAATTATGATTGATGGTCACAGAGATTAAAAATGAGTACTTTGTATGGGGATGCTTCTGGAGAGCTGTCTGTTTGGGTGTATTCAGCTTAAGAAATATCCTTCAAGATGTCATTAAGGCTTGTGGTTCCCTCTCTCTCTTTTTTCATATGAATATTTCCATATATATATACATATATATATATATATTTCAACATATATATATTTCCTTTGAGCACTTTTCGCAATTAGTGAAATGGTTCTGAGGAAAATTTTAAAAGAAATTGGTCAGTAAAAGTTAAAATGCTCTGGCAGGTCACTTTTTACATTGAGTGAAATGTTAAAAATTTTAAAAGAAATTGGTCAATAAAAGTTAAAATGCTCTAGCAGGTCAGCAAGGAGGCTCAGTGGATAAAAAGTACTTGCCCAACGACCTGAGTTCAATTCCTGGAACCCACATAAAGATCAAAACAATGACAGTCATGAAATCCTCCTCTGACCTCCACATGAACGCTGTGGGATGTGCACATTATGCACACATGCAATTATAGTAAGTAAAATTTTAAAATGCAATTTGGTGAACAAATAAAAATTATAAGGAAGAGAGGGGGCAGGAGTCCCGGAAAGGCAGGGAGATGGGGGAAGGCAGGGGGAGGAAGCTGAAGCTGCCTCAGTTTCCTGCTGAAGCCCCAGGAAGAGTCAACAGGAGAGCTCTGCCCCAGACACCCGCAGCTCCACAGTCCTGCATGCCAGGGCAGTCTGGAATTGAGCGCCGCTCTGCCAACGCCGCTGCTTCTCAAATCTTCCCTTTTGGGAGTCTTCATAGTTCTCTCCTTACAGAGACAAGGGCTTGCATCCTTTGATCTGTTTTGAGGTGTCTTATCTCACCATTTAGGTAAATGGGAGACTATGTGCTCCAATTTATGTGTTTATTTGCTTACTTAGTTTTCTTGAAGGTCTCTGTAGTTCAGGCTGTCCTCAAACTTGCAACCTTCCTTCGAGAGCCCTGGAACTACAGACATTAACAATGCCATGCTTGAAGTTTTTAAAAAACGACTACTTTAAAATCACTGTTCTGAGCAATACACTTGAAAGGAATTACTTTTACTTATATTGGTGACAAATGCCAGTACTAATAGGATGTATGGCCTTAACATCACATCCCTCTCCTGATGGGAGACCAATGTCTTCAGTTTTCACTGTTCCACTGGTAACTAGGTCTCAAAGATGCGCCTGTTCTGTATACATGTTTGTGAGTGCATGTTTGTGTGGAGGTGTTCGGGCACACAGAGGCTACAGGTATGTTAGCTTCCTTCCTCAATTGTCCTATCTATACCTTATTTTTGGAGACAAGAGTCTCCCAAGAAACCTGGAACTCAGTTTTGACTAGACTGGCCGGCCAGTGAGCGCCAGGGATCGGCCGCTAAGTACTGGGGCTACAGATACTCATTGGCTCACCTGGCTTCCTATGTGGGGGTTGAGTGTCCACCCTGGTCCATGAATACATAGCAAACACTCCTCCAGCTGAGACTCTCTGAGACGCTTCTTCTAGATGAGTCAGACCATGGCCAAAGCCAGTCTACCTGTCTCAGATTGATCCCAGGAAGCCGTTTTAACTGTGAACAGTTTTTAAAACATGGCCTCAAATCTTTGAAGTAAACCCAGGTTTCCAGAAAATATCTGTTCCATGGGGAGGAGGCAGTTCACAAATATATGCTTATTCTTTTTTTTAATATTTATTGAGCTCTACATTTTTCTCTGCTCCCCTCCCTGCCTCCTCTCCCTTCCCCCTTTCAACCATCCCCCATGGTCCCCAAACTCCCAATTTACTCAGGAGATCTTGTCTTTTTATACTTTCTACTTCCCATGTAGATTAAATCTATATACGTCTCTCTTAGTGTCTGCATTGTTGTCTAAGTTCTCTGGGATTGTGGTTTGTAGGCTGGCTTTCTTTGCTTTATGTTTAAAAATCACCTGAGTGAGTACATGTGATAATTGTCTTTCTGGGTCTGGGTTACCTCACTCAAAATAATGTTTTCTAGCTCCATCATTTTCCTACAAAATTCAAGCTGTCATTATTTTTTCCTGCTGTGTAGTACTCCATTGTGTAAATGTTACCACATTTTCCTTATCCATTCTTCAATCAAGGGGCATTTAGGTTGTTTCCAGGTTCTAGCTATAACAAACAAAGCTGTTATGAAGATAGTTAAGCACATGTCCTTGTGGCACGATTGAGCATCTTTTGGATATATACCCAAAAGTGGTATTGCTGGGTCTTGAGGAAGGTTATTTCCTAATTTTCTGAGAAATCACCACACTGACATCCAAAGGGGTTGTACCAGTTTGCATTTCCACCAGCAATGCAGAAGTGTTCCCTTTTCCCTACAACCTCTCCAGCATAAGTTGTCATCAGTGTTTTTGATTTTGGCCATTTTTACAGGTGTAAGATGGAATCTCAGAGTTGTTTTGATTTTCATTTCTCTGATGACTAAGGATGTTGAACTTTTCTTTAAGCGTCTTTCAGCCATTTTAGATTCCTTTGTTGAGAGTTCTCTGTTTAGGTCTGTACTCCATTTTTTTATTTGATTATGTGATCTTTTGGTGTCCAATTTCTTGAGTTCTTTGTATATTTTGGAGATCAGACCTCTGTCTGATGTGGGGTTAGTGAAGATCTTTTCCCATTCTGTAGACTGTCGTTTTGTCTTGTTGACCGTGTCCTTTGCTTTACAGAAGCTTTTCAGTTTCAGGAGTTTCCATTTATTAATGGTTTCTCTCGGTGTCTGTGCTGCTGGGGTTATATTTAGGAAGTGGTTCCCTGTGCCAATGTGTTCAAGTGTACTTCCCATTTTATCTTCTATAAGGTTCAGCGTGGCTGGCTTTATGTTGAGGTCTTTGATCCATTTGAACTTGAGTTTTGTGCATGGTGATAGATATGGGTCTATTTTCATTCTTCTACATGTTGATATCCAGTTATGACAGCACCACTTGTTAAATATGCTTTTTTTTTCCATTTGATATTTTTTGCTTCCTTGTCAAAAATTAGGTGTTCGAAGGTGTGTGGTTTAATATCTGGGTCTTCTATTCAGTTCCATTGGTCCTCCTGTCTGTTCTCATGCCAATACCAGACTGTTTTCAATACTGTAGCTCTGTAGTAGAGTTTGAAGTCAGGGACTGTGATGCCTCCAGAAGTTCTTTTATTGTGCAGGATTGTTTTGGCTATCTTGGGTTTTTTGCTTTTCCATATTATGATGAGTACCATTCTTTCAAGGTCTTTGAAGAATTTTGCTGGGATTTTGCTGGGCATTGCGTTAAATCCATTCTATGCTTATTCTTAAACCACAGCTACATTTACATGACATTATGCAATGGCCATCTGCTTTTGTATTAAATGCTAAGCACATTGAAACTCATTTATAAAATAGCAATGTTCTTAGCAATTTAAACTCACACTGTCAGTCTTTACTCGCTGAACCATCTTGCTTGTTTGTAATTTAAAAAAAATTAATGTGCACCTGTGTGTGTGTGGGGGGGGGGGTCAAAGTGTGCCACGGTGGTTGTGTAGAGGTCAGAGGACAATTTGCAGGACCCTCCTTGTCCCATGTGTGTCCCTGGCATTAAACTCAGGTTGTCCGTGGCTTGACTCACGGAGCCTCCCCTATAGTCCTTAATAACCAATGAAAAAGCAAACTATTACAAAATAAAAGTGCAAGTGTATGATCTCCTTAATGCGTCTTTCGAATGTTTAAAATAAAGCCAGAGCTAGCTACCTTTTCAAGAAGATTTACTTCATCTACCCTGGTTAGGTTAAGTGGGGCAAGCGTTCAATACCCAGCCCCACATCCCCAGCCCACATAGTTCCTGTAACAGGAGTTTCTGTCTTTACCAGAGGACAACACAAGCTTGTGTGGAAGAAACAGGAATTGGAATTTCTTACCAAAGGCAGCCATCGCAAAGTGCCCTGGGGGCTAACCACAGGCCGGGCAACAGTAACTGGCACTCACCGACTCTCACTGCACACGATGCGAATATGGCCTGGGGCCAGCCCGTTATCACCACTCAATACCACAGAGCCTCGCACCATCTTCCGCAGCAGGTTCCATCTGCTAGCATGCTTGCTTCCTAGTTTTTATTTCTTTATTGTTTTAGACAGGGTCCCACGTCATAGCCTTGTAGCCTTGGCCTCTTGATCCTCTTCTCAGCTTCTCTAGTGCTGAGGCTATGGGCTATGGGCCTCAGCATTAGAGAAGATATTAAATGGTTCGGTGGTTAGTGCCCTTCAGAGACTGGACTTTTATTATGAAAGCATCCACAAGCTAAAATGGATATTTAAAATCTTTATTATTTCATCATCAAAAGTTTTCTTTCTCTCCACAGCAGAATGGCAATGTGTTGGTGCATATTCATGAAAAACTCTTGAGTAACTAGCCCAGAAATCAGAGATGGGACTGTCAAGTCAGTGTCAAAGTCCGACACACAATGCTGCCGACAAAATTAGTACCCAGAAAGAATATGCCGCTGTTAGAACGGGGTCTACGGCCAAGCGCACGAGCGGCATTGGTGAAGGAACAGAGAATGGGGAGGGGCCTGGGAAGCAACTTCCCTCTCCACCCTGATCGCAGGCAGAGTTCTGACCCCCGCGCGCGCGCGCGCACACACACACACACACACACACACGCACACGCACACACACACAGACACAGACACATACACACACACAGCCCTCAGGGACGGCTCCTCAGGGAGCCACGTTTGGTCTAACCCACAAATGGCACGGCTACATTTGCACACTTCATGTGGCTCTCACCTCGCAGCCAAGGGTAATCACACGTGGGTCAGGCCAAACAGAACAAAACTGCCGCTTTAGGCATCTTTAGGAAAACGCTGAGCAAATTTCGTATATGTTCCTTTTTTGAGAAATAAAATTCTAGAAAACAACAAAAGACAATTGTCATGGTTACCCATTTTCCGCTAAAGGCAGAACACTTCCTTGCTATCGGCAGACTGAAGAAACACACAAGTGTCCTCACCAAACACTGCCAACCAATGCGAACATTTTCAGAGCCAGCTTTTGAATTAAGTACTGAGAATGGAAGATGCGAACAATCGCTACAATTTGGGCATCCCTGCCACTTTGGGATGTTTTCGGTTGGATTTAAGTTTGAAGCTGGGACACAGCTGGATTTGTCAACTCTGTATCAATCTGTAGAATAAATACCTTTACAACAGCAGCTCTATCATGATGAGGCCAGACCTCAGGGAAAAGGCGCTAGGAAGCCTGCCTTCAGTGGTTTTGAAACACACACACACACACACACACACACACACACAGATCCGGGTGATGGTGGCACAGGCCTTTAACCCCAGCACTCAGGAGGCAGGTGGCTGCCTGTGAGTTCAAGGCCAGCCTGGTCTACAAGAGCTAGTTCAGGGACAGGCTTGATAGTTACAGCAAAACCCTGTCTCAAAAAGCAAACAAACAAACAAACAAACAAAAAAGGAAAGAAACACACACACTCTCTGACCTCAAGAGACTGCTCTTATGGCCTGAGTCCCACGACTGTCCCGTCCCTGTCTTACCTGCAAGACTAACAAGTCACTTGGGAGTGGCGGCAAGGCCTCGAGGGGGAGGGGCGCTCTGAATGTATGGCAAAGCAGCTGTTTCCTAGTCGTCAAACGTTTCTAAACGCCATTAAACTATATCTGAAAAGTTCTCTGACTTAATATATACAATGTACAAAATAAGTTAAAAGGAGGAAGCGGGGGAAAGTTTTTGAGCATCTACAGTGCAAACACACAACTGTCCCATGCATGTCCACGTCACCCTCCGAGCCACGGGACCCGTCGCTTATAAAGTGGAGCTCAAATGGCGGAATTCCAGCTTTGCTTTCCCGCGCAGCGACTCACTGGCTTTGACCATAATAAACACGAATATAAACTGTGGTCCTAGGCTTGTTGTCACACTTGTACCTTAAAGTTTAACAGAAACCCCAACAACTGAAGAGAAAAACACTCTTTTGTAGCAATCCCATAAAATAATTCTCCACTCACTGTAAAACTAGCAACCCTTCTGGAGGGCATGGGCAGTGGTACTCGCCCCCCTGAGGTATAAATGCAGCTGTCTTTGCACTGAGTAAATAGTGTATACGGTATGTCAACGCTCTGAATGCTTGCATTCACCCGCGAGTGACGTCATCCTGACTGAATGAAAACTTACTTTCATATATATATATTTATAATGGATTAACTGATTTTTAGAGAAAATATGAACTTTAGCCCGTAATACAGCCAGAAGTTCTGAATTCCTGAACCAATGCAAATGGTTATTACATCCGAAAAAGGTTTAACATTGCATACTGATTTAAAAACAACCGAACAGGGAAACACGTAAGTATTTTAGATTCAGCAGGATACCATGGAAAGCACAGTCTAGAGAAGTGGGAAACCAGTCAAGCTTTTCCAAAAGAGAAAATCCTTTTAATCCTTAGCAAGTCCCCGTGGAAACAGCAGGCGTACAAGAGTGAGCAGGGAGCGCTGGGGACACCCCAGGAGCTCGCTGGACAATTCAGATCACGGTGCCCTCTCCTGTGCACGGACGGCCGACAGATGACACAAGTCCATGTGACAACAGTCCGGTGGCTCCTCTCACCACTGCTGCCAGCTGAAGTCATCGTTGCTTCCAAAGACCAGGAAGAAGCCCAGGATAGTCGCGAAGATGACGGTGTTTCCCGTGAGGACGAGGGCGCAAGCTCCCCACTCAATCTGTAGCGGGAAGAAGGCAACAGTCAGCAGGTGTGCAGATCAAAGGCCACTGGTAGCCAATCAATGCCCAGTGCACTGGCCAATCACAGAGGTAAGTAATGTGGCTTGTGATGACCGTCACAGTACCACACTCAACACTCTTACACAGTGTTTACATTTGCCATCATTGATCGATTGGAAAGTAGAGTTAGGGGGTGATAATTATTCCGGAACACGCTTCACTTCGATAATGACCATCAGAGCTTTGTTTGGCTCCATCTGTAGCCTGGGCATCTAGGGCTCACCCTGCCCCTGATGGGGATCCCGGCTCCACCCGCAGTTCTGAGGGTCCTCCCCCTCCAGGGCCATGGGCATCTAGGCTGCACCCTGCCCGGGGTGGATCCCTGGGGCCGCATAGGATTCCACAGTTAATGCTTACAAAGGAAGTTACTCTTTCTTAGTGAGTCTCAAAGTCTGGTTGGAACAGAGCGGGAGCCTTAAGCACCACTGATGCAAACATACTGTGCTTTCTCTGAAAGAGGCTGAGGGCATAACTGCCTCCAGCACACTTGAGGTGCGGCTAGTCTCCACCTTTCCAGAGCGGGAGGTGTGACTGCTTTCTCCTAGTTCACTTTCCCAGCTGCGGAGAACAACCTTCTCAGATGTCAAGGCTTTAGAGGTCAGGGTTCTCAACCTGTGGGGCGCGACTCCTTGGAAGTTGCTGGACAACCCTTTCCAATGGGTCACTTATCAGATACCCTGCATATCAGATATTTATGATTCATAACAGTAGAAAAAATACAGTTATGAAGTAGCAGTGAAATAATTTTAAGGTTGGGGGCCACCTCAACGTGAATGAAAGGGTCTGAACTAGGACGTTGAGAACCCTGCTCTTTACAGGGCAGACCACAGGAACTCAGCACGGGGGTTACTGTGCCCTTTCTGCCGCAGACCCATGCTTTGCCTTCCAACAGTTTCCCCTGACAGCAAAAACGAACAGAAAGACGAGGTTTAAATCTGTCCTGTACACCCTAACGTCTCAGGTCTCTCTTTTACACGACGGAAGTTTTTTTTTTTTTGTTTTTTTGTTTTTTTTGGTTTTTCGAGACAGGGTTTCTCTGCAGCTTTAGAGTCTGTACTGGAACTAGCTCTTGTAGACCAGGCTGGCCTCGAACTCACAGAGATCCGCCTGCCTCTGCCTCCCGAGTGCTGGGATTAAAGGCATGCGCCACCACCGCCCGGCTACGACGGAAGTTTTTAAGAAAGAAACGGACAGTCTAATGAAGACCTCCCCAGAAGAGGGCGGCTCACCAGGTGCGCTCTGGCGAAGACGACCGGGAGTCCGAAGGCGGAGACGACGATGCCTGTAGTGAGGAAGATGGCGAGCTCCTTACAGGCGTTGCTCATGGCGTCCGTGTCGTCCACCAATCTTCTTGCTATGCAGTACGGAATGGGTGAGAGGACGTAAAAAAACAGAACAAAGAGGGGCCAGTATTGGCTGGAAAAGAGAAAGAAGTTAGTGCGGTCTTCGTCAACCCTGTCACCTTCCAGCATACTAAACGCGTGTTTGTTTAAAGAGCATCGGGAATGACAAGGTACCAAACAAGCTGCAGCTGAAACTGAAGCCACAGACCTGTGGGGAATGTCAGAGTCAACTCGTCCCTGTATTCAATTACAGCACAATATTTAAAGGGTCTACTGACAAAATGCTTTATGAAATAATGAAAAAAATTAAAAAAATCACTTTAGCTTAATAAGGAGGCATATTGAAAATAAGAATATTTACACAAAACTTTAAAAATTAAGGACCCATGCCTTTGACATCCTGCCTTATCGTAATGTTAGAACCCATGCTTCCCTTAGCTGAAACCAAAATATAGGGCACCAACTGAAAATAGTGTTGTAAAACATGGTTTTTAGTTCGTCGTTAGCCATGCTGTGCTGATTTCATTTTCTGGTTTTAGCAACTGCAGTGGGGGAAGCTGTGTGAAGGGGACAAACTCCTTCCACTTCTTTGTTATGTTTTAAAAGCATATTATCAAATTTACAAGAAACAAATGGTCTTTAAAATTGACAAGCTTAAATACATACACAGCGGAGATTTGCTGAAGCTATTTGCTTTCTTTTTCTGAAGAAGATTTATTTTTATATGTTTGGCACGAATGTATGTGCATCGAGTGCATGTAATACCCAAAGAGGCCAGCAGAGGGCCTGGAACTGGAATTACAGACAGTGGGGAGGTACCACAGGGGTGTTGGGAACTGAACCTGGGTCCTCTGGAAGAGCAGCCAGTGTTCTTAAGCACTGAGCAATCTCTCCAGCGTGTTATGTTTTTCTTAATCTTTTTCTAAGTATTTTAAGTGAAATTTATATGCTTAAGAAAAAAGCTCAAACAATATAGAAATGCAAAATTAAAACCAGAAGCTGCTTTTAAATTTTTTTTAACCTAAGGAGCTTCTTGTGGACCCTCCACAAACCATACAAATTTAACCAAGGTAAAGCTCCACAGAATAGCATTTACAGATTTCCAGTCCTTCCTCATTCCTTAAGGTTAATACTGTCAGTCACTATTTCCCAATAATTTGTTTTTTGGTATGTGGACGTCTGCAAGGGTGAATTAGTGCCTGCATGCTCATGGGTACTGGCATGAAGGTCAGGGAACAACCTTGGCCACTGTTCCTCCTCAGGCACTGCCCACTTTTATTTGAGACAGGATCTCTCCCTGGCCTGGGGCTTAATGAAGAGGCCAGGCTGACTCCACCTCCCCAGCACTGGGGTCACAAACACGGAACACTAGACTCTGCTTTGGCATGTGGTGTGAAAACCAGTCAAGGAGGACTTGACTAATGAACTGTCTGTCCAGTCTCTACATTTTAACTCTGTGTGTGTGTGTGTGTGTGTGTGTGCGCCACAGTATGTGGATGTCGGACAGCCATCCTGGATGTCAATTCTCACCTACTATTGTTTGAGACGGGGTCTGTTTGCTGGTGTGTGTGCCAGGCTACCTGGCCCGGCAGAGCTTACAGATCCTCCCGTCTTCACTCCCATCTCCTCAGAGGAGCCCTGGGGTTACAGACATCTGCTACCACACCCAGCTATTACAGGGGTTCTTGGGATTTGAACTCAGGTCCTCACATTTCTGCTGCAAGTGCTTTATTCACTGTAACATTTCTCTCAGCCCATAATTTAGTTTTGGATGGGCATTTGTGACGTCACCAGTTTTCCATTTCCGCAATTACAGACATGGTCGCTGGGAACAGTGATTTTCTTACCCAGCTACATGTATCTCTACAAGCATTTGCAAGGTGTGTTTGTATGAGAATTTCATAGAAGCGGAGGGCCAGTTCCATGAACTACAGGATACAGGCAAACAAACTAGTTCCTAGAAATGGCACCTACTCACTTCCTACACCCCTACCTGACCGAGTCCCCGCTGGCATCCAGCAGTGTCTGTCTGCCCACTTCCTTCTTCACCAGTGGATTTCATGTAGCGTTGAGTGGGATTTAATATGTTTTCATGTGATTATCAGCAATGCAATCCTCTCTCCTCATTTGTGGTTCCCTTCTACTCATTTGTATTTTTAAAACTAAGTTACTTACATGTTAATTTTAAAAGTTTTCTAAACTGGGCAGGTGATGAATATCTAGAATTCTAGAACTTGGGAGGCTGGGGCAGGCAGACTATGAGTGAGGTCAGCCTGGGCTACGCAGTGAGACAATGTCTCAATGGAAGGGAGTTCTTTCTATTCTAGGGCAAGAAATCACCTACCTCGTGTGTTTAGTCGGCTATGTTCAGGAGCTGCCTATGTTATTTTCTATAATAAGATGTTTTAGATTTTGCTGGAGTATTATTGATGAGCAGTAGGGCCGAGCTGCGGTCACCAGGCCGTCACAAAAGCAGGTCACACCCCAAATCCCTCTGCCTGGGCATTCTGGTGTCTCTACAGATAACCCTTAAGCGGTGATTTTTCAGGAAAGGGTTGTTCTTGGTGAACAAGCATTTCCACCAGGGAAAACTTTAAAAGCAGGAGAGTTTTACCTTTAAACACTCAAAAAGAGGAAAACAAAAATCCATTACGTACTTGTATATTGGAAGGGCACATCCCAGCATCAAAAACATCAGGCCAATTGCTCCTCCAAATGACAAGCTAATGAGAGCTGCAAAACAGACAGAAGCCCAGAGAGCTCAGTAGAAGACAGGAGTGCAGCCTTTGTTCGCGCCCAGCCCAAGCACTACGTGAATCCCAGAAGTGAAGCACACCCTGCCCCCTCCCCTCAAAATTCCAGCTGTTAAAAGTGGCTCATGCCCAGTAATCTCAGCACTCAAGAGACTGAGGCAGGAGGATTACTACAAGCTAAATGTCAAACGATCTCAAAAACCAAAACAAAATGTGAACTGTCTTCAAAGCTGACAATTACAGAGTTTCAGAATCAGCTTCCACGGCGCCCTCAAAACAAAAGCGGTAGAGGTTGAGCGTCCTCCTTAGCCCTTTGAAAGGCTCTGAAATCTGGACGTCAGCCAGGCCTGCTGACACAGGTCTTAATCTCATCTCTAGGGAGGTAGGGGTAGATGGAACTCTGGTCTACATAGTGAGTTCCCAAACAGTCAGGGAAACATCATGAAACGCTGTTGCAAACAAGCATCTTGCCCCTCAAATACCTCATTATGGACATTCAAATATTCCCAAATTGGAGGAAATCCACAAGCTGAAACACATTTGTTTCCAAAAACTCCCAATAAGGAATCCTTAACCTGCACATCAGTTTAGACCGACTGCTAACACACAGCACACACCCAGTCACCATTGCTCAGGTCTATTAAGACCCCAGGGTTAATGCCCACCCCCACCATAGCACAAACATTATATTTAATCCACATGGGAGTGAAACACTTGCCACACAAGACTGATGGCCCCACTGATGGTCCCTGGAATCCACACAGAAGTGGAAGGGGAAACGCCACTCCATCAAGTTATCCTCTCATCTCCACACTCATCACACACAATAGGAAGGGAGGAGGGGAGGGAGGAGGGGCAGAAAAGCCTCACCGAAACAGAACACCAAAGTACCCAGAAAGAGAAGGAAGGAGAGGGAGAAGGCGGGAGGGAGGGAGAAGGATGAAGAAGGGAGAGAGGGAGGGACAGAAAAGTCTCACCAAAACAGAAACACAAAAGCACAAGACTGCAAGAAAAGCTGTTCAAGGATATGTGTAGCTAATGTATGATCTTCTTAAAAATTATTTTTAGAGAGCGTCTCACTGTGTAGCCCTGGCTGGCCTGGACTTTGCTATGTAGACCAGATTGGCCACCTGCCTCTGCATCTCAAGGGTTGGGATTAAAGGTATACACCACCATACATGCCTTGTTATTGTTATTTTTCAAATGCAAGACATTTACTATATAGACTTCATAGTAACATCGTGCCTATAGCTTTATTGGAACCAATCAATTTTGTTAGTCTTTTTTTTAAAAACAAAAACTAACTTCGTTTCTTAATAATGTACTTATTTTTATTTTATGTGTATTTTTTGTATGTTAGTCTGCATGTACATCTGTAAGGGTGTTAGATTCCCTGGAACTGGATTTACAGACAGTTGTGAGCTGCCATGTGGGTGTTGGGAATCGAACCTGGGTTCTCTGGAAGAGAAATCAGTTCTCTCAACCGCTGAGCCTATTTTGTTAGTCTTTAAACAGGTTACTGAAGCACAGTTACTTTGGCCCTCATTTCCCGAGTCCCAGGAAATCTGAAGGGTGTGAGCGCAGCCTGATTGGTGTGGATGTGGTGTGGATGTGGTGCACCGCCTTACCAAGGCAGCAGGAGGATGCATACTATAGTAAGATACACCTCTGAAGTCCCCGCACGTGTCTCCTGTACGTTAAAGTGAGAAAGGACTTTATTATATGTAACCAATGACCTAGATTTCAACCAAGAGAAAAGTGTTAGCTTCTACACAGCCTACATTTCTGCATCCCCAATGGCTAAGGACACGACTTGGTAAGATTTATTCCATTTTTTATTTAGATGTATGTATTTGGTGCGTGTCCTTGTGGAGGTCAGAGGATGCCTTGCAGGAGCTGTTCTCCTCTTCCACTGTTCTGGGGCTTTGGGGACAGAACGCGGGTCATCAGGTTGAGACCCAAGTGCTCTTCCTTACATGTTAAGGCATTTCACAGGCCCAGAAAGTAACTTTTTAAAAACTGGTATGGTTTACCTTAACAGAAAAGTTAAAATCCAAAAGATAAGTGAAAATCTAAAATGTACCAAGCAAAAACCTAAGCATACAGTAAACCAGGATCAGCGGCGAGGGTCAGACACCGGCTAAGATCACTGACAAGATGGCCACTGGCATTGTCTCGGCCGGCTGCGAGTCAGCTGGAATGCTGACTACAACACGAGTCAGGTCACCATGACAACAGTGAACTTGGTTATTAACGTCATTATATTTTATATTTCTGGCAGCAGTGGGGAAAAGTTGAAGAAGTGTTTGTTTTGTTTTAAACAGCAAACAGAGCATTCCAGGTTTACAGGGGATGCAGTAACTACAGAATACCGAGTTTCCCTTTTGTTCCTCACGGACCTGTCTAGAGTCCTGACTGGGTCACACAGGCAGTAACGTCCTGGCTTCCTATGGCACTCCTCCCTATTCTACCAGGCCTCTGTGCAGGGCTTTCACTCCATCAAACGTCAAGCACACACCAAGGAGCTGGCGGGCACTCTTCGGGCCCCTGAAGCCGGTGTTCCCGCCCCGCTCGGTCTCTCCTCTACCTTATTTCTATTTTCCCTTCCGCTCTCGTCTCAAGCATCTCCTCCTCAGAGCGACAACAGCTCTGCTACTGTATTTATTACTTACTGATGTACAGAGGGGCTGGGGACCAGCTCTGCGGGACAGTGCTTGCCTGGTGTATGTGAGGCTCTGGATTCAACCTCCAAGGACCGCGCATGAATACATAACACTTATTTACTCATGCAACAGAAACACCGAGCATTCGATGTGTGCCATGTCGCCCCTGCTGCTCAAGGCACAGCAACGAGGAGGGAAAAGCCAACAAAGCTTTTCCTTTTTGTGGCGTATGCATTCTAGTGGGAGAACTACGCAGGATTTTAAAATCATCCCGTTTTATTTACTGTGCGTTATTTGTGTCCGCATGCCGATGAGCCATCTGGCTAGACCCTAAAATACTAAACCATGACCGCGTGTGTGGTGGTGCACTCTGGGAAACCCAGCACTGTGTGGTGGAAGCAGCGAGGACCAGGCGTTTAAAGCCAGCTTTGACTATATACTGAGTTAGAGGTTAGGGCTATCCTGGGCTACTTGAAACCCCATCTCAAAAAAATCAATGTCAATACGCAAGCAAACAATGAGCCATCATCAATTTCACGGCTGCCGGGTCTGCCTTCTCGCTTACACATTTTCACTTTCTTAATTGTTCTGTCCCCTGAACAGGATTAGGCGTCCATGGGCATTACTTAAGATCTTGTGCACAAATGGGACCCCCTTCAGGATGAGTTTCCGATTTATTTATCTCCGTAGCCTTAGGATTTTCTGTAGTAGCTGGCAAACACCGGGGAATCGATCAACACTTCACCAAGGAATTAATGAGAACGTGAGATTAGACATTCTGCTTGCTTAGGAACATGAATTCTGGTAGAAGCTAGAGATTTAGAAAACAAAAGACCAGTGATGAATGCAAGCAAGGAAGGGGTGGGAATGCAGCCAGCCTGTCAAGGCGCTCTGATGGGCAACACCGGGCACAGCTTCAGTGAGAGGCGTGTGCGTGTGTGTGTGTGTGTGTGTGTGTGTGTGCGCGTGTGCGCGCGCGTGCGTGCGCCTGCCAGGGGCCCTCAACTGCGTGTGGGTCCTTGCTTAGTCACCACAGCAGCAATCCAAACTGATCCCTATTCATCTTCCCCTCCCAACTCTTCCTCTTCTGTTTCTGACACCCATGCCCCAGCTTTAACACCCAGTACCAACTGTAGAATGAACATAGCCCAGTGAGAGAGGAGACAATGGCACTGTGTTCTGGCAAACTAGTTACCTCAATAACTTAGCTAACTCAGTTCTTTTTTCTATAAATGAGAAGGACTGTATGGAAAAAGTAAGCAAGACCCTAAACACCGAAGATACTATTAAAAAAGAGATTCTGAAGAAAAAACACCTCTACTCTGGGAAATGCAGCCACCGAAAAGCTTAGTGCACCATTGTAAATACTGTAGAGAAGACAGAATTTATCCAGAAGTCACCTGGGATAACCTGTTCTACTGGAAGAAGTGAGAATCAGAGTTTGAGTTAGCAAGCTTCAGGCTAGCTTGGGCTACATGAGAACCAACTAGCCAACTAGTAGACAAACTACCATCAGCACCAGCAGCAGCACCACCAGTACCACCACTAGCACCACAAAACTCCACCAAAACAAACAAACAAACAAACAAACAAAACAAAATCTAAAGCTAGGTATGGTGATCCATACTTAGCATTCAGCAGAGTGAGGCAGGAGGATAGGGTGTTCAGGGGAGCCTTGACACATGACTAGTTCCAGGCCAGAGTGGCCCACATATCAAGAGGCTGTAAGGAAAGAAAAAGAACACCCATAGTTAGTTTCATTTCTTAATAGCTCATGTGCTCAGAACTAAAGCCCAGAAATCACTGTTACTTGAGTCTTATGATGTGAAACTTTGTAAAAAGTCTGATGTTTTGTTTCCCACATTGAAATACATTAGAAGTAGATGAAAGACTTGCATACAGTCAACAACTGCTTCCCTACAGGAGACTGGGGAAACCTAAGTCAGGCAGGAAAAGAAAAGTCTTTCTTAAAATGTCTTGCAGTCTTCCTAGCAAGAGAAAGGGCTTAATGCGTCTGAGGTTAGCTCTAATCTGTGACAAAGAACACACGTCTAGATTCGTTTTTAAAATTTGTGATAGTGACGCACGCCTTTAATCCCAGCACTTGGAGGCAGAGGCAGGTAGATCTTTGAGTTTGAGGCCAACCTGGCCTTTAGAGAGTTCCAGGACAACCAGGGCTACACAGAGAAACCGTCTTGAAAAGACAAACAAACAAACAAAACCCCAACTAGAATAAAGCTTAGTTTAATGAAGAGAGAGCAAAAGAGCCACTGAGAAGCTAAGCATGGTGGCACATGCCCATGAACCTATGAAGAAGGCTGAGGCGCTGACTGTGGGCTCCAGGTCAGCCTAGACTACACAATGTCTCAAAAAAGCAAACACACAAAAGTTAACTTTAATCAAAAAATATCAAATGGAAAAAAGAAAGCACATTTAACAAGTGGTGCTGGCATAACTGGATATCAACATGTAGAAGAATGAAAATAGACCCATATCTATCACCATGCACAAAACTCAAGTCCAAATGGATCAAAGACCTCAACATAAAGCCAGCCACGCTGAACCTTATAGAAGTGAAAGTGGGAAGTACACTTGACACATTGGCACAGGGAACCACTTCCTAAATAGAACCCCAGCAGCACAGACACCGAGAGAAACAATTAATAAATGTGACCTCCTGAAACTGAAAAGGCTTCTGTAAAGCAAAGGACACAGTCAACAAGACAAAACGACAGTCTACAGAAAGGGAAAAGATCTTCACTAACCCCATATCAGACAGAGGTCTGATCTCCAAAATATACAAAGAACTCAAGAAATTGGACACCAAAAGATCACATAATCCAATACAAAAAAATGGTGTACAGACCTAAAAAGAGAACTCTCAACAAAGGAATCTAAAATGGCTGAAAGACACTTAAAGAAATGTTCAACATTCTTAGTCATCAGAGAAATGAAAATCAAAACAACTCTGAGATTCCATCTTACACCTGTAAAAATGGCCAAGTCAAAAACACTGATGACAACTTATGCTGGAGAGGTTGTAGGGAAAAGGGAACACTTCTGCATTGCTGGTGGGAATGAAAACTGGTACAACCCCTTTGGATGTCAGTGTGGTGATTTCTCAGAAAATTAGGAAACAACCTTTCTCAAGACCCAGCAATACCACTTTTGGGTATATATCCAAAAGATGCTCAATCATGCCACAAGGACATGTGCTCAACTATGTTCATAGCAGCTTTGTTTGTTATAGCCAGATACTGGAAACAACTCAAATGCCCCTCGATTGAAGAACGGATAAAGAAAATGTGGTTAATTTACACAATGGAGTACTACACAGCAGAAAAAAATAATGACAGCTTGAATTTTGCAGGAAAATGATGGAGCTAGAAAACATTATTTTGAATGAGGCAACCCAGACACAGAAAGACAATTATCACATGTACTCCCTCATAGATGGTTTTTAAACATAAAGCAAAGAAAGTCAGCCTACAAACCACAATCCCAGAGAACTTAGACAACAATGCAGACACTAAGAGAGACGTACATAAATCTAATCTACATGGGAAGTAGAAAATATAAAAAGACAAGATCTCCTGAGTAAACTGGGAGAATGGGGACCTTGGGGGAGGGTTGAAGGAGGGAGGGGAGAGGCAGGGAGAGGAGCAGAGAAAAATGTAGAGCTCAATAAATATCAATAAAAAAATTTCACTTTGAAAAAAAGTTAACTTTAAAGACAAGAAGAAGAAGGAGAAGAAGAAGAAGAAGAACAAGAAGAAGAAGAACAAGAAGAAGGAAACAAAAGATAAGGTTCTGGCACTGAAACACATTTAAAACACAAGATCCTATTACAGATATTACAGATACTATATGAATACTGTAAGAAAATTATTATTTTAAAATGTTAAGCTAAGATCAATAATTTTAAAATATTTATTTTAGTGTGTGTGTGTGTGTGTGTGTGTGTGTGTGAGGTGCCTACTGAGCTGGAGTTACAGACTTTGGTGAGCTAGGATGGGGGTGCTAGGATCTGAACTTGGCTGTACGTTGAGAGCGATAAGCACTCTTATCCGTCTCTCCAGCCCATAAAACTACCAATGTATTTATTTATACAAGAGCCAATTCTTCTGAACACTCACATAAGAGAAGGCAAATCTCGTGGAAGTGTTGGGGGGGGGGGGAATCAAGATACCCTAGGGCCATATTTCTAAACATTCAATACTCAGTATTTAAAAGATGTCCAAACGCGACTGCATGCGACATCTCCATCTCTTAAGTCATTACAGACAAAAGCTGAGAACTGCTCAAAAGTGCTCCCCAAACCAGTAATGTTTCTTCAGTCTTATGACACTGGCAACAAGGTGGCTGATTTTATATAAATGGTGTCTTCAGTGACACACCAGTAAGGCAAGAATTCATACAGTCACTGAGTGATGCAAGATGAAACAGGAGTGTGGTTTCTACTCCCAAAGCCTCCCGGCCAGGGATGGAACAGCCCAATTACCTAGCAAAAATTCTCTTGAGACAAGCTGATGATGGGTCTGTGACTACAAAAGGTGACGGGGTCAAATTCCCGAGTCTGGGAGTTAGCAGAAAACAGAATTTATTACAAAGTAACAGGCAACCCGCCTAAGAAATATATAATGATCTCGAGAGCCTTGCTACAAAGGCGATATAAAGGCCCACAGGAAGAAGTATCTTGATGACCAATCGTAACTTTAGAGCCCATTGAGAGAAATCTTTAAAAATGTAAGTAAAATTCCGTTGGAGTCACTGTCCCTAGATTAGCATTACCCGCATTTGGAGAATCACAAAGTGTTTTCTTGTTAAAAGAGTCCCTCATTAAAGACACCGAAGAAATGGGAGGAGGCACACACAGGCAACAATTCTAAAAAACTGCAACATTTTACAATAACTTCCGTTCACATTAGGATTTGAAAGGATTCATTAGAGTTCAAAAGGAGATCTGAAAGTATCCTACTGGCTCAAATGACAAGGTTCTATAAAGCAAACGAAACGTTTTTCGGGCACCGAGAATGAACAAGACACCATAAAAATGTGACCCTGGGAGAAAGCTCAACCCAAATCGCCCTCTCCAGCGAGGTGGGAGGCACCACCAACTGTTTACTTCCTGCTTGGCTGTCTCCTCCACAAAGCAGGTCAAGAAATCTCAAAGCGATCCGTTGATAAGTAGACAGAAAACTTTCCTCCTAACCCCAGGGGCAAGACTACCGAGCAACAGCCCCTCTCTCCAAAGGATGCAACAAACAAGTTATCTTTCATCAAGTCAGTTACCTTATCTTTTTTTAAAAAAAATCACAACTAAAAAAGTGTCAACGTGCAACTGTGAGGGAAAGGCAGCCTTCGGGTGAGCATCCGGGCTCTGCTGCACCGTACAAACAACACTATCAAGATGCATCCGATTTAGAGGCAAGGAAAAGATGGTGCACAGGGATCCCGGGAGTGGATGCAGAACTCGGGCTTCGGAGAGGACCGCGTTCGTGCCTCGGGTGGGAAACTACCCTGATGTGCGGGGCCGGGCATCCCTCCCGATCGCAGCCCTCAATGTCTCTGGCTGCAAACTCACTCACAGCATTCCGTGGCCCGGCTGCCCGGCTCTGGTCCAGGGGCGGAGCGCGGGGTACGGCCGGAAAAACCGAGGCTCGGTCGTCCCCCACGCCGCCCCGCCCTACCCCCCGCGGCCCCTGGCCCCGCGGCCCCGCGCCCCAGGCCCACCTTTGATGCCCGCCATGGCGGTGACGTCGCTCCTGGCTCCACGACCCGGGCGGTGGCCGGGAGACCCGAGACGCGCGACGGCGGTCAGACAACACCCGGAAGTGCACGACGCAGCACTTCCGCCGGCGGCTCGCGCTCGCGCGGGGGCGTGGGGGGCGCGCGGGTCCGGTTCGGGGCCCGCCTTCCTCCGGAGCTGCGGGGCGGGCTGCGAAGTACGGGGCAGGGTCTGTGGTTCCCATCGGACCCGGGAGGCGGCAGCGTCGGCCCGAAGTCCCCGCGGTCTCGGGAAAGGCGCGTGAGGAGCTCGCGAAGACGCGGGCGACGTCCCTGCTCTATCGCTTCAGGTTCTGCACGGCGAACCCATTTCTCCCCCGCACCAGCCAGTCTGTGACTCGGGAAATGGGTGGTCTCTGCCTCTCTCCTTAGGTTCTTACATAGATCGGGCTCTGACGAGAACCATCCCCCCTTTTGGGGAGTCATGGAGGGGGATAGTAAAGATGCATCCTCTTGGGAGTCTGTTTGGCTCGCTGTTTTCTTGGTGACAAAAGGGATGGGGGCTGGGGCGTCCAGCAGAGATAGAATATATTTTTGTAATCTTCCCGCATATATGCTGGGGAACCGGGTAGGCTTTGGAAAGAGCAAAACCAGGTTTAGTTTCTGACCTCAGGTTGTTTGCGGACTAAAAAGGGGGAATACTCAATACTCAACAAGAGTAAAAGTTCAACGAAGATAATCGCTCCTAAGAAAAATCTCCACTTCAAATGTACCACTGTGGCATAAAGGTTATTTTAGCTGAAAACAACAAAAAAAGACATAGGCATTGACTGCTCTCTTTTCTGTACAAAAGCAGAGTGTAAGACTGATTCTTGTAAAGGTAGCAGGAACTTCCCCGTGTTACATAAAAAGATATTTGCAACACAAATTTTCCCATTTGTAAATATTTTCATTTCTGAGGATGAGACAGCTGTCTCTATAAGCAGCCCCAATTGGAGTCTGCAGAAATGTTATAAAAATAGCTTTTATTAGTTGGTTTCTCTCTGAAAGCCCACACTTCTTTCATCTAATCCCTTCCCCACTATGCATTGCCCTTTCTTAAAATGCAGTATAGGCTCCCAGACCTAGCCCATTGGTTTTCCCTTATTTGGAGCCTTACTAGGCCTGGGAAATACATTTTCTCCTTTAAATCTGCCTTGTGGCTGTTCACTGTGCAAATCTCAGCTGTTGGAACTAATTAAGAAGGCAGAGGAAACCTTTATCCTAGGAATATCTAGGAAATAGAAAAGGGTAGTTCTTTGGTTTGATCTGACAACTTTCTCTTCATGGAAACACACGGTTGGTTGGCTTGCGTCTTGGGGTGCGTGAAAAGGGGAGAGTTGGAGAGGGGAGGAGCCAATGGGTTGGTCAGGGTTGTTATAGGCCCTATCTAGAAACTTCTGGAATTTGTACCTGCACGCACTGAAAGGGAGTCACCCTATAAATTTATCGGGGAGAATTGAAACTGGGAGGCAGGAGCACCTGGGCATATTTAAAGCATGTCAGGGAAACCAGGTCCAGGAATTTATGGGACCGAAAAGATGTGTATATAACTCTTGCCTGAACCTCATAAAGCGTTGCTACTTAGCACAGCGATGACTTGGCTCTATACCAACTTATTATAGGATACCTGGTGTGTATGTTAAGAACCAAGAACTTCCTGACTGTTCCCCCCTGCTGACCCAACCTACTCCGCTGTCTGCCTGTCCAGATGCCTGCTCGTTGGTTGGGATCTGGACCTGATCTGCCGTTTTTTTTTTTTTTTTTTGCTCCGGATCCAGTTGGGCTTGTTCACACTGAAACTGATTTCTGCAGCTTCTTTCTCAAACCCGACTTCCACCAGCACTGGCCTGCGTCCATGTCTTAGCAATCAATACAAACTTAGTCCACTCCTGAGTCTCTTCAGCTCTGCTTTGGTCTCTTTAACATGCATTCGTTCTGTAACTCATGTATAAGTATAGAGACACATAAGTGTATGACTCTATGCTGTATGATATTTGAGTTAATATTAGTAATTGTGAGTGGAATAAAGAGCTTGAACTCATCTAGTCCAAGATACTAAGGTAGGCAGATTATATCGCAAATTACTGCCATTGAAATCACTAAACTTGGGTTGGAGAGATAGTTGAGTGATTAAGAGCACTGGCTGGTCTTCCTGGGGACCCAGGTTCAGTTCCCAGAACCCGCATGGCAGCTTACAAATGTCTGTAAATTCCAGTTCCAGAAGATCTGACACCCTTACACAGACATACACGCAGGCAAAACGCCAATGTATATAAAATAATAAATTAGTCATAAAAAAGAGATCACTATACTTCGTGAATTTATTCTTATTCAATAAATTTTGACATTTCCACATTTTGGAAAGACCCAAAAATGCTCAACTCCGTTTTTGGCATTGTGCGCTCCAGACATAAAACTGTGGGGAAACCAATGATTCTATTTCAAATGTCCCCACTCCACCTGCTCTCCTTTTGTTCTGTGGCGCTCAACATCGAAAGCAGGAGTGGTTGTGTACACGTTGCTGGTCAGCGTTGATGGCTGTGGATGGAAAGTGTTGGGTTCACACGGAAGGCTTGTAGCTTGGCTCTGAGGAAATGCATTTAAAAAGTGCTTTGTGAGGTAGCTTCCAGAAGCTCTTGTGCTTAAGTAGTATTCCCTGGTTGATTTTGAATACAAATGTACCGAGCATTGGATGTCTTTAATGACATCACAAGGGAAGTCAGACTGCTTGCCTGGTCAGAGGGTTCTGTATACTTTTGCTCCTATAGTCACAGTATTAAAGGACTTTGCCCTCCTTTAACTTTCCCCGGGAATTCAGTCTTTGTAGCGAAAATGCAAACAAAACAAAACACACTACAATAACCGCTTAAAGGTCTATTTGGGTCTCCTAATAATGTCTAAGGAACAAAAACCAACCAAAAACAAAAAAACAAGCCAACAGGTTACCACTCACCACTCAAAAGACCCCTTTGGTTTTCTGATACTGCCTAGGGTCTAGAAACTTGAAACATTTAAAAATGGTGTTTTCAAATGTTGTATTCAAAGACCGGCTATCTTCAGATGCGTTTTAAACTCCCAGGTTCTACTTTACATTACCTGAATTAGAAACTTTTGTGGACAAAGCCGAGAAACCTAAGATGTTAAGATGCATCTTGAATGGTTGCCATGCAAACTATGGCTTGAAAATCATTGTCCCCAAAGGGAAGAATGGTAGGGACTTTGTGGAGTTTTTCAAGCAAATCCTTTATGTTTGCTAGTGTTATATGTTTAAGCTATATCTTAAAGCATTTCACATAGTAGTGAATCCTCATGACCTTTCACGACTTCCTAACCTCCAAAATTAATCCTCAGAGGTGGGTAAGAGGAGAGAGTTCTTTACTGGGCAACTGCTGTGTTTGTAATACTTTAGGATACATTTGACTGGGACTGGACAAGATAGCTCAGTGGTTAAGAGCCCTTGCTGTTCTCGCAAAGGATCTGGTTCAGTGTCTGGCACCCACACAGTGGCTTACAACCATTTGTAACTCTAGTTGCAAAAGATCAGTGCCATCTTCTGGCCTTTGAGGACACGGGGCACACATGGTGCATGAACATACATGCAAGCACTCACACATATTCATAAACAATTCTTTAAAAGAGATAGCTCTGTGACCCTTTCATCACTATTAGCTGGGCATTCTAATTCTTATAGACAGACAAAGCACGGAGAAACATTTAGTTTTTGTTTAAACAACTTTTATTATGGAAAAAATTTAAATACTGCACATGAAAAGTACCAACAATAGTATACTGAATTCCTGTATACTGCAAGGCACTTTCGATTTACAACAATCAGTTAATGTTGGTTTATTGAGTCTCCCTACCCATGTCCCCTCCTCCACATAGCTTTTCTTCATTTGATTCTGAAGCACATTCCAGATACTTCATTGGGTGTGCGTGTGTCAGAGGAATGGTTGAGTTACAGCTGGTGAGTGAGAATCTTCTGTCATTATGTGGGATTTGAGGCTGGCACCTGAAGTGTGGGGTAGCTGTATATACTTAGCCCCGATCCAATGAGATCTGACCCCATCTCGCAGCAGGTGTACCAGAATGGACGTGGCGTTTAGGACAGCAGAGTGGTGTCCAGCGGAGAACTGTTCACTATGTAGACAAATCCTTCCAGAACACATTGTGTCACAGAAATGTTCTCCACTGTGACAGCCCCCCCCCCCCCAGGATCTTATCTAACAATCTCTTTATTATGACAATACACATCCTTCACATCAGCTGCTTTCTTCTTCAGGGCACCCGTTATTTGTTTGGCTCATTTCCCATCAGAATATAAATTAGGACACCTTTCTATGTTTTAAAAATCTCCGTCTAGAACTAGAAATGGCACCTAATGGGGGTCTCAGAGAGCAGTTTTCTTGTCAAGGCAAGTAGGTGATTCTCCATTGCTTCAATTTCCCAGCAATCATGACCAGTATTGACCATTTCCTCTTCCAACTACCATGCTGCCACTTCCCTTTTCTTGTTTTCTTCCGTTACATCTTTTATTCTGTGTGCGTGTGTGCATGTGTGCGTGTGTGCGTGTGTGTGTGTGTGTGTGTGTGTGTGTGTATGTGTGTGTAGTGGGTAGGGAGAGGCCTACTATGTCAACTTTATGTGAGTTCTCTTTTCACTTTTATGTGGTGTCCTAGTTTTCTTTTTTTATGGCTGTGATTATCATATTCTGACCAAAAGCAGCTTGCAGAAGAAAGAACTGATTTCATCGTCAGGGTTCACAGTTCCTCCCTGAGGAACGTCAGGGTGGGAACTCAGGGCAGGAACCGAAGGCAGGAGCTTAAGCAGAAGCCATGGAGGGACACTGCTCACTGTTTTGTTCTCCATGCCTTGCTCAGCCTGGTCTCTTATACGAACCAGAAGCACCTGCTCCTCTTGTATCGCTGCCCCCAGTGAACTGGGTCCTTCTACATCAATTATTAACCAAGAAAATCTTCCTACAGATTTGCCTCCAGACCAGTCTGATGACGTTCCCTCTTCCCAGATGACTCTAGTTTGTGTCAAATTGGCAAAAACAAAACAAAACACCCCCCAAAACAACACGCAAAACCACCCCCCCCCAAAAAAACCCAACTAGCCCATATGGGTGTCAGGGATCAAACTCAAGACTTCATTCGTGGCTAGGGCTTTTATTGATTGAGCCACTTCACTGCCCCCTTCCTTCCTTTTGTTACCAGAGCGAGATTACTTTTCAGATTATTTTTAGGACCTTCCACTCCAGATAGAAACAGCAGTAGTCCCATAGTTTGGGCCTTCCCCCTTCTTTGCCTTGTCTAAATTTTATGACTATCTGGTTCTTTCTATGGCATTAAATAACATTTTCATATTAATAACATAATGGGCAGACTTACATTGACTCTGAAGTTTGGGTATGGCTATCTTTTGTCTAGTTGGCCTTTATGCTCTGATACTTAACACTCAACTCAAATTCAACCAGTTAAGGATTGAATTCTCTATTATCGTTGCAGGTATTTTAAGGTTGCTGGATTCAGTCCAAGCGCCCCATATCATGTTCTAATCCCTAGAAATTTACTTTTCCTCTCCGACCTTGCTTGCCTATCTCTTGCTTCCTATTTACAATTTACAAATTCTCGGCGGTATCTACATTACAGCACCCGCCTGGCCGGTACTGATAAGTGTGTTAAATGCTCAACCTGAAAAGGCTGAGTGATTGACAGCTCCCCAAAACAGAGGGGGGCGGGGGAGGGCTAACTCACCGTGCCCTAGGTTAGGTTAGAGCCCTGCTTTTTTTTTTTTTTTTTTTTTAGGGGCGGTTTTATTCCTTATCATTCACTGCTCAAGCTTCAAGCTTCAAAGTCATTTCTTGAGTCCGGCCCTTCCCGGATTTGCCTCCAGATGCTTATTGTTATATTTTTGCTAACAAATTTACCATTACCTATTATTTTTAGTTTGTCCTATGCTACATCAAGTTTTCCAAATACAAAGACCTTGTTATTCCCCACGGCTAAAACAGTGGCTGTTATATTTTATTTTAGTGTATTAGGCATTCAACATGTATTTGTTGAACGAACTCATCCAAGAAACTCAGATTCGCAGGATTCAAAGCCCAGGAAAACGTTTTGTGTGGGGTGTTATCTATTCGTTCAGGATTGCCTCCTCTTGGCTTCCTGTACATTCTAACGGCGTTCATGTCTTAGGAACAGTGCAAGGTTCCAAGTTCGGAAATCACAATGTTACCTTCCACCTGATTCCTTTTTAGGACAGGGTACTAGAACACCAACCCGCAAAATAACGTCCTTTGGAAAGCTTACTGATATTTTGGATATACGGATTACCAAACTACTTCCTTGATTTCCCTTCCAGAAAATTTTTAGCCTCTTAAACTGTGGTAGCTCAGCACTAAATGAACCTTCCGGAACCTTCCAGCACTCTCCAGTCAGACACAACACGCCTGTCTGAGCCTAGACTCCGCCCATGCGACAGCACCCCGTCTGGTCCCGCCCTCAAAGAGGCGGAGCCCTAAGGGGAGGGGCAGGACGCGGCCAATCACGGACGCCTACGTGCCGCAGCGGTAGTGACGTCAGGGTGGCGCAGGTCGCAGAACCGTCGCGCCGCGCTGCAGTCGGTCTCTTTTCTCTTGGCTGTGGGTTCCCGGGGTCGCTGCGCAGCGGTGGGAGCATTTCCGCAGCGGGTCTCGGGCCACCGAGCGCTGTCTTCACCCAGTGCCATGGCCGTGGCCGCTGTCGGCCGCCCGGGAGCCGCGCGCCGCTGGCTGTTGCGCCTGCTGTCATTCCTGCTAGTGGCCGGCCCTGTGCTGTGCTGGAACGACCCTGGTGAGTGCCGCCCTACGGACGGGTGCCCGTGCCCTGCACGGCTGCCGTTTTAGACCAGTTTCCTCCCGTCTGTCCTCTCCTGGCTCCTTTACTTTCCGTACCCATCCTGGCTCTTTTGATTTTTTTTTTTTCCTCCCGGTGAGAACCTCTAGGAGTGGGCGGGGCGCAAGGTTCTGTTTTTAAAAGTCGCCTTCTCCATGTCCCTGGACTCCCAGATTGTCCGCTTTCACGGACACTACGGCCGCATCCTTGAGTCCTGATGACAAGTTTGACTTTCACCTGCGCATCTTACCTTGTTATCATGGCTGTTCGATGTCATCATCGCCCACTGTTGTCATGGCTGCCTGTTGCTATGGCTCGCAGTTGCCATGCCACCAGCAGTCTCTGAGTCATGCTTAGGGGCCAGGACTGCAAACTTGGGAATTCTGGATTATATTGGTTTTGTAAACAGGGTTTCCGCTGTTTTTTTTTCTAGTTAGTACTTTTTCTGAACTTTTAGGTGATGGTATGAGAATTGATTACTCGGGAGGGAGCCCTGTATCTATTTAAATGTAGAAATAAACTATCCGTCTTTAAAAATGACATTTTTGGTTTGGAGAGGAAAACTGTCAGGCATGGAAAATTCAGCAATAGCAGAACATGCTTGGATTTTGAATTTAGTAACAGGTTTATTTGTGCAAGGTACTTTCTTCCTGTGTGCTGAATTCAGTGAGACAATCGGTCCCCACTTCACACTTGAGTAACCTTTAATTTGAGAAGGATGCTTTGTTGTCGGGAGTTAAGAAGCCACTGTTCGCTTTGCTTACGTAATCCTAGAAGGTTGTGTGAAAATGAAAGACCTGATTAGAATTTATTTAAAACCTGGGGAACTTGAGAGATATAAACTCAGGGGAATTAGAAGGAATAAAAAACAAAACAAAACAAAAAAACCCCAACCACATTTAAATTAATGGTGAACCACTTCCTGGTGGTTCTTTCTACACTTGCGGTAAAACGTATTGTTCTGGATCAGAAAGCACCGAAATATTTTGCAGTATTAACTCGATTGGTGTCAACCTCATTTTAAGATCTTCAGGAATTGACTTATGAAGGGGTCTGATTGGAATATCAATTATCAAGACTTGGTGAAGCACCTCCCCAATTTATTTTTTGTTTACGTTGTCTTTAGGTAATATAGAACACGCAGTAATATGTCTGGGGAGGGGGGAGCACCATTCTAAGACGACTTAGTTTTTCGATTTTTTTTCTCTTGATATTTCCTCCGACCTGCCTGTACCTTGACTGCTGAGAGAGTAACTGTGGAGAACAGTGTCCTGCCCCCGAGGAATTTACATCTATTGAGGAGGAGTAGACGGTGAACACGTAGATAGCTTGTCACGTGGTGAAATGAGTTACAGAGAGTGGTAAAACAATGAGCGGGCACAAGTGGGGACTTTAGAAATATCCATCCATCAGGGAAGAAGTCACCGTTAAAGTGACATTTTTGAGAAACCTGAAGAGAGGAAGGCGTTAAATGTTATGATATAAATTTTCAAAAGTTCATGTGGGTTAGCCTTTGGAAAATGAGTGGGCCGGAAGCAGGAGTGAAAAGCTGTCTATAGTAGGCGCCAAGAGCAGTGACCCCTTTAGGTCAGGGGAGAGCCAGTGCTGTTGGATTATGTCATCTGTGCTGAAGTTGGGTGTTGTGATGGGGTGTCAGGGGGGCAATGGTGGCGCATACCTTCAGTCCCAGCATGGGGAGGTGGTCTACAGAGCCAACCTGGTCTACAGAGCAAGTTCTAGCATAGCAGGACTGCACAGAGAAACCCTGTCTTTAAAAGAAGGGTGGTGTAAGAGTTCTGGCTTGAGAGAAGTGTTCGTTCATCAGTTTCCTAATTTCTGGGAAGTGTGGGGGGATTGAATTCAGGGGTCTTGGCTTCATTTGTCTTAAGCCTGACAGCTGAGAAAAGAGTTTGAATGACGAGTCTGGAGTTGAGGGGATTCTGTGTGTGCTTTGCCTGGTGTAACAAGTGGGGGTGGGCATAAGGTGAGCTTTTTATCCTTACACCTGAAGGCTCTCTAGAGAATGCTGCTCTGGGGTTACGGTAGTTATACTCCTGTGTGCATAGTTCCTAAAATATCCTTGGAACTGTTTCTCATACTCAGTCACCTGCTATGCATCAAATATTCTGGCAGGCAGTTTTATTAAATTATGCCTAAGGTTTACAATAAATTGAAAGATTACTATCTTAATTTACAGGTGATAGAACTTATGAACAGACAAATTTATTGCCTTGGCCAAAGTCATACTAAGTTGGTGATGTCAGTTCAGTGTTCTCTGCATTATTCAAGCCTCCTATGGGAAATTCAAGCTATTCTTATTTCACTTATTCATAGTACAATTCTTAAAATTATGGAACATTTTCATTATTTTAGTTTTTGTGTACTAGGTAGTAATTTGGATTTAGTATAGCAAAATTTAATATAGTTCTTGGAAATTAATTTAGAGTTTTTTTTTTCTTTTTTTGGAGACACTGTCTTATATATAGTTTAGGATAGCCTTGAACTTAAGGTGCTGCTGCCTGGGCTTCCTAAGTGTTTAGATTTTAGCTCTTTCTCCCATACTGAACTAAGTTTGTGTGTGGCTGCAGGTGGGTTTTCTTCTAGCTGCACCATAGTTCTATTCCGTTCATTAAAGACGATTCTCACACCCCCCCCCCCCTTATTTTTGTTGTCAGCTTAAGTATTGTTTGTCTGCGGCTGAGCTTGGTACCACTGTGTAAAGAAAGTGCATGAAGGATAGTGTGGCTGCTTTGGATTAGGTCAAACATTTATTAATAAGGACTCTTCAGATGTCAGCTCCAGAAATTTCCTTAAGCTGTCTGGTCAAAACTGCCTCTGAAGTGCACCTTTGGAATTGGATTAAACTCAATGATTTGCTATCTGTCTGTCTGTCTGTCTATCTATCTATCTATCGACAGGTACTCTATGGTTTTTAGTTTTTTCAGACAAGGGCTTATGTAGTCTAGGCTGGTCTCAAACTCCTTTTAGCCAATTGTAACCATTAGTGAGAGTAAATCCTCTTGGCATCCGTCACTCTGTTTTCTGCATGCTGGTTAATTACTCATTAAAGCGGCCTTATCTGTCTTGTGAAGTTACTCTTTCCTCACTTGGATTGGAGAACAATTTGTGTACCCATCTTGGCACCATGCCAGAGTTTTACCACTAATTACTCCTTGGCTGAATCTGTCTCCTAAGGGTTAGAAAATGAAAGTGAAATTTTTTCTAATTCTGCCAGTTTTAATTATTAACTCACATTATAAGGAGTGAGGTGGAGCTCTCCCTTAACAGTTGAGGCTGTTTATGATCCTATTCCTGCTGGGGAATCAGGCTGCATGTTACATTTTAATCTTTAATAACTTTTTAAAGTAGGGAAGTAATTGGTTGCCCCTTTAGCAATGAGCAAATTCTTGTTTTTTTTTTTTTTTTTTGGTTTTTTGAGACAGGGTTTCTCTGTGGCTTTGGAGCCTGTCCTGGAACTAGCTCTGTAGACCAGGCTGGTCTCGAACTCACAGAGATCCGCCTGCCTCTGCCTCCTGAGTGCTGGGATTAAAGACGTGCGCCACCATTGCCTGGCATGAGCAAATTCTTGATGTTCACTGAATATCATGATTTCTCATTTCTGTAATTTTCACGATTTGATTCTCTATTTGTTTATTTATTTATTTATTTTCTATTTGTTTTAAAAATACAGAATAATTTATATTTTAAATGAGAACAAATAATAGTATTTTAGAAGTTGGAAAAAGATAACAATTGATACTGAACACATTGCCTTTATTTTCTTTTTTCTTTTTTTTTTTAAATATTTATTTATTTATTACATATACAGTGTTCTGCTTGCATGTATACTTGCAGGCCAGAAGAGGGCACCAGATCTCATTACAGATGGTTGTGAGCCACCATGTGGTTGCTGGGAATTGAACTCAGGACCTCTGGAAGAGCAATCAGTGCTCTTAACCTCTGCGCCATCTCTCCAGCCCCCTGCCTTTATTTTCTTTATGTTTTGAGAGTTTTGTGACTTACACAAAGAAGATGAGCCAAGTTTTGCAATTGAAATGTTTATTAAAACTTTTTAGGCAGGGCACTGTGGCACATGCCTTTAAACCCATCACTCAGGAAGTAGAGCAACAGTTCTCTGTGAGTTTGAGGCCAGCCAAGTCTACAAAGTGAGTTCCAGGACAGCCAGGCCTGTTCTACAGAGAAACCCTGCCTGGGGTGAGGCAGGAACATGAGGGACACGACACACCAGTTTGTAAGCCAGAGAGATGGTACGGTGGGCTCAGGTGCCCGCTGCCAAGCCCGATGACCTGAGTTCCGGTGCCTGGGACCCACATGGAGAAAGGAGAGAGCAGTGTCACAGACTGCCCTCTGCCCTCCACACGCTACTGGTGCGCACTCAAACACATATACAAATACAAATTTGAAAAATCTCTGTCTGGGTTTTTGTTTGTTTGATTTTTGTTTTTTGAAACAGGTCTCATGTTGCCTAGGCTGGCTTTGAACTCAGTGTGTAGCAGAATTGGGCTTGAACTCCTGGGGATAAAACTTCATTAATACTTTAATAGATTGGTTAAGAAGATGAGGGGAATGTGTAGTTATAGAACTGCGTGTCAGCCAGGTCAGGTCCCCACAGAAGGAATTCCCGGGATGATTCATTTATCTGTGAGGACACAGAGCAAGCACGTGGAGATTTACATGCTGTCTTGTCTAGCAGTTAGCTCCCATCTTTATCCCTGGAATCAGTTGAGATTATGGAGCCTCTTCCCTCCCTTCTTCATCTTACTGCTGCTGAATTTTGAAAACCACAGTCATGAACCCAGCCGTTGGCCAGAAGAAATCTGTGATCTGAGATCACAGAGATTACCTCCATGACTATCAGCGCCTCCCGTCTGTGGGACGGAAGGCCTCTGCATCTGCTCCCCACGTGAGCAGCCCCCAGTGAGTCACTTATCTCACTGGTCAGTCTTGCTTTGCTGACCAGTTGCAGTTGTTTGAGAAGGGAATCTGGATATTTAGCCCAGCTTGGCCTCCACTTCATAATTTGCCTTAGCTTCCTAAGTGCAGAGGTTATGCCCAGCTAGAGACGAACAGTTGTGCATGCTATGTGTCAGGATCTGCCTTGGCTATGCACACTGAACTACCCAGCCCCGTTTGTTCACTAACTTGCCCTGTCCTGTCCACCAGCCTCGTAGAATGGAAGTGCCTCATAGTCAGCCCACAATTCCGAGTATTGGATTCAGTTTATCGTTTGGCTTTTCTAATTGTGTGCCAATTACGGTATAATTTTGTATTTATATTTAACTGTTGTACACACACCAGTTGGTGCCATGCGTGTGCTGGTGCCTGTGAATGCCAGAAGAGGGTGTCAGATCCCCCAGAGGAGCTCTCGCCAGTTAACCTCATGGCTGTAAGTATTGAACCTGCTCTTGAGGCATTTCAGTTTGTAAGGCCAGTTTTAAATTGGTTTTGATGTCGGTCTGACAGGTGAATTGTAAATGGAGATCTGTGTCTGCTAACATAAATGACTGACCATGATTATGATTAAGAAATGAAGAGGCTTAGAGAGACAGCCCAGTAGGTAAAGGTACTTGCCACACAAGCCTGATAAGTTTGCTCCCCTCAGCCCGGAGAACTGGCTCCCATAGCTGTGCTCTGATTCCTCACATGTGTGATGGTGAGGGCACCTGCAAATCCCTTACACACATGAAGGAGAGAGTTTGAAGGATGGAGCTTACTGTGTGTTCCAGTTTGTATTCGGTAAACTAATAAGTATCTAAGCTTTGTATTTTTGTTATGATCTGATTGGGTATTTTTCAGGCTGGTAATCATGGTTATGACAGAAATGGGGAGCTGGAGAAAGTAAGATTGGCTTTTAAAAGGTAAAGGTGAGCTGGGTGTTGGTGGTGCACACCCTTAATCCTAGCACTTGGTGGGAAGAGGCAGTCGGAACTCCCCGAGTTTGAGGCCAGCCTGGTCTACAGAGCGAGTTCCAGGACAGCCATGGCTACACAGCACTCATGATGCAGTGACAAGAGGTTTAAATGTGTGGTCATCTGGGTTTTGTGAGAAAGTCTGGGATGCTGTTAGGGTGACTTTGTGTCCTCTCTTCATCACCTCCAAAGTCAAGAAAGACACTTGACTTTGAAACTGCTCTTCCTGTTCAAGTCTGAGGTGCTCATTCTGATGTGTGTTCTTATTTCAGACAGAATCCTGTTGCGGGATGTGAAAGCTCTTACCCTTCACTATGACCGCTACACCACCTCCCGGAGGCTGGACCCTATCCCTCAGCTGAAATGTGTTGGAGGCACAGCTGGTTGTGATGCCTATACCCCCAAGGTGATCCAGTGCCAGAACAGAGGCTGGGACGGCTATGATGTGCAGGTAAAAGCTCCTGCTGTAGCAACAGTTTCGATGGAGTTCTGTGGTGTGACACTATCCCTGGGGACGTGAGCAAACATCCACTCACCCCAGATAGGGAACTTAATGACAGACCACACAGTAAGGAGACCACTAACGTTTATTGGGGTTACCTATAGGGGCTTGGATGACGTGTTACTAACAGGAGCAGAAATAACTCTAAGACAGCTACATCTTCAAAAGCCCCCTCAGCCTGGGTCACAGCTCATGAGGCTGGGAGCCTGGTAGCTGGGCGAGTGGAGCGTGTCTCTTAGAAGTCCTCACCGCTTGCATCCCCTTCGCAAGGAGAGGCCTTCTTCTTACTTTCAGAGCTTAGTGAGCGTCCCTGCAGGATGGAGTGAGTCATCTCTAGTTAGAACAATAGTCATGTCTTAGTGAGCGTCCCTGCCAGGTGGAGGTTTCTTCTTGGCGAAAATGATGCACAGCAAATTTTAATCCAATAAATTGTTGTGACATCAGTGTTTTGGAAAAACTAATATTCTTGCTTGATAAAATCTTTAAGTAGTTCAGAGTTTTATTATTTTGTTTTTGAGATAGGATCTCAGTGGGTAGGCCTAGTGACCTGGAACTGGCTCTGTAGTCCAGGCTGACCTTGAACTCACAGTGATCTTCCGCTTCTTTCCAAATGAAATGCTGGGATTAAATGCGTGTGCCACCCTGTCTGACCCAAGCCTATGTTTGCTGGTGATACTGGTTTTACAGCTCCCCCCTCCCACTATTACTTAATTAGAATCTCCTGGCTAATGCAGACATCTCACATCCAATGTAAAGTACTTTTACATGTAATTTACATTTTAAAATGCTTTTACATGGGGATGTGGGTGATAATGTTGTATAGAGCCCTTTAAGCACATATAAAATGTGTCATATACCAATGACTAGGACAGTAGGAAAGTCATCTAGTAGGAGAGTGAAAAAAGTACTTGAATTGTGAACATACAGCAAAGTGGTGTGGAGCTGTGTCTGGTGGAGGACTCTGGTGCACACTCAGGAGGTACGGGTGCTGTGCTGGGAAGGAGCCTCTTGTGTGGGCGCATGCTCAGCAGCAGCGGTTTATGCGGAAACCCGGCACTCAGAGAGACTGCTCTAGCATGCACTGTTGTAGATTCAGCTTGCTCTGTTTACTTAGACCAACAAATTCAGACATCTTTTCCCGAGTGAAATCAATACTTAGTATAGTGATAACAACAGCAAAAAGAGAAATTGCATATTATATAAATAAACAACATTTGGGCTTCAAAGAACTCATCAAGAAAGGCGCCCCAAAGCTGGGTTTGGTGGCGCACACCTTTAGTCCCAGCCTTCAGTAGGCAGAGGCAGGCGCAAAGCATCTCTGAGTTCAAGGACATCTGCTCTAAGTAGTGAGTTCCAGACAGCTAGAGCTACCCTTCCTCAATCCTCCTCCGCCAAAACAAAGCAAAAGAAAATAATAAGAAAAGAAAAGATACCCCAATCGTTTGACGCCTAGGAATATATCCAAGAGAACTGAAGACATAGTTCTTCCCAAAACTATCCAAATATTTGCAGGACTTTTGAGCTAGCTGAAACAGAAAAGCCCAGATGTCCTTTACTAATGAATAATACGCTGTAGTCTATCATAAGGTGCAGTGCTGATTCACGCTGTAGCGTGGATGAACCTGGAAATGGCACTCAGAAGCAAGGATGACAGTGACCGAGACCTGCACACCCATAATTCTGCCCTCAGCAAATGTCTCAGCAGGGGCAGGAAGAGCAGCTCAGTTAGGGTGGGGTGCTAGGAACGGAAGCGGGCGGCTGCTCGTAGGTGAGGCTTCCTTGAGGGGTGATCGTTAGATCTTCAAGCTGTTAGTACGGCTGTATGAACTTACTAAAAATGTTGAAGCCTGAGAATCTTGTGTGAATCACACCTCAGCAAGGCTGTTTCATAAACAGTGAAACAGTGTGGCCAACTCGAGAGAGAAATAGTTTGAACAAAACCTAACAGAAAGGCAGTAGACCCTGTCCTAGCTTGTATTTCTAAACATTGTGAGGGAAGCATTTTATCTGTTTAAAATGAAGAATTTAAACTGAACTCATTGTTTACTTAGTTTATGGTGGTGCTGGATGTAAACCTTGAACGTTGTCCATGCTCAGCTCCTGAGCTGCAATCCAGTTTCCTTTGTTTATAGTGAGGGGAGGTCTTACTGTGTTCCCTGTAGTGAGGGGAGGTCTTACTGTGTTCCCTGTAGTGAGGGGAGATCTTACTGTGTTGTAGTGTGGAGCTGCGGGCTGCATTCCTGCTGCCTAGCTCCCAGCCACCAGCTAGCTTTATCCGAAATAATTACACGGAAACTGTATTCTTTTAAATACTGCCTGGCCCATTATTTTCAGCCTCTTATTCACATCTTGACTGACCCATATCTAATAATATATGTAACACCATGAGCGGTGTCTTACCGGGAAGTTTCTAGCGTACGTCCATCTTGGGCTGGAGCTTCATTGCATCTCTCTCTCTCTGAGGAGAGGCAAGGCAGTCTGCCTAATTTAGGAGAGGTGTGGCATCTGACTGAGCCATCTACCTCACTTCCTTCTTCCTGTTCTATCTACTCCACCCACCTAAGGGGCAGTCTATCAAATGGGCCAGGCAGTTTCTTTATTAGCCAGTGAAA